>NC_069089.1:12117717-12417717 GCF_947172395.1 Bicyclus anynana | reverse complement strand
TTCCATTCAAACATCGATATCTTAGCGAGAAATGCTCGTATCGAGATTTAAAAAAAACGAAATTAAATCTGAATAAACAAGCTATCCGGTCCATATGGAGGTTGAGTCGAAAAAATTTTTTCCACGTCCGTAGATTAAAAAAAAAACCAAAAAAATTTCGAAAATTTTTTTTTCAGTGGTTTTCTTATGATTACTCGAAAAATATTTTCAAAAAAAAAATTTCAAACTCAGATCCAAAAACTAAATACTTAGAGCTACAATTAGCTATTTATTTTTTTGCTGTACGACCATTTTTGTATAAGTTACAGCCTGTTGAAAATCCCCCAAAAATTTGGATTTTTTTTTTGCTCCCTTAATTTTTGTGCATAGTATAGTATGATGTTATTTTTAGGTTTTTAGTAGTAAAATATTTTATTGGTTTGAGTCGCATGATTATCTTATTTGTGTAATTACGATTTTCATGTTATTATTTAGACACTGTAGAGTCACCATAATAGAAATTAATTTAAAAAAAACATTTTCTCCTTAGTACTAAACTTTCACTTTTTCATACAAATAACACTCTATCATTCTGCCACAAATAATTTTACGACGGAGCATTATCTATAATTATGTTCTGCGATTATATTTTTTCCTCCTGCCTAATCGTTATTTATTATACCCTGTAGAGTCATAAACGTCAGATGTAAGGGATTATTGTGTAAGCAGAAAATGTCTTATAATAATTCAGCGCAGTGGCAGATGTTAAGACATATTCGTCAGTACTTTTTGTTATGACATATTGGGCAATACTTTTTGTTAAACATTGTTGGGCATTCTTTTTGTTGAAATTAATGATATAAGATACATTGTTTGCTTCTATTATTATAAGTTTTGAAATGCACACAAATCCGTATTCGTATGTTTTCATTGCTGATTATTTTAAAACAAATCATGAGACATCACTACATAACATAAAAGAAAGTCGCTTTCTCTGTCCCTATATCCCTAATGTATGCTTAAATCTTTAAAACTACGCAACGGATTTTGATGCGGTTTTTTAATAAGTAAAGTGATTGAAGAGGACGGTTTATAAGTATATTGTATAATAACATCCATTAAATAATGGAGAAATACTGTTATTTTTGAAGTATCTAATGTGATGTCGTAAATAATTACATTTTTTCTGCTTATTTTGCGTTTGCAATGGCAAACGCAAAATTTGCGGACGCTACGAGATTTATCAAAATAATGTACTAAGTATTGTACACATTAAAAAACTCTACAGTAACACAATAATAGCCTCAATAGCTCAACGGTAAGAGCGTTCTGACTCATCACCGAGGGGTGGTGGTTCGATCCTCGCCCCGTTGGTCTATTGTCGTACCCACTCCTAGCACAGTCTTTCCCGATTAGTTGGAGGGCAAAGGCAATATTGGTCATATTATACAAGATATGGCAAATATTCTTTTAACACAATATACATTTACTTACATTAGTTTTCCTATTCGATATACAGTTATAAGTCTTCTGGATATTGGTTTTTTGTTTATCTGCGTTAGTGTTGATCAAAAAATTACCACATCCTGTATCGCTATCATACACAATACACATTTCATGCACAAACTAGCATAAGATGTCCTCTTGACGGAAACGAATAGTATATTCTCAACGGAGCTTCGTTAGATGGTTTTACGAGGCGACTACATTCTAGTGAAGGCAAGATTTCCCTGAGGTAACGCATATTTTATATGCTCTGTAATTTAAGTGACTGCTGCTTTTATTATGACATCTAGGGAGAGACGAGTTTTACTTCTCATTTTATGCCGGTGGATGCAAATATTGACGACTCGTCTTGGAAAATCACGGCTGCGCGCTGCGTTAAGTGCTTGCCTATATATTTCTATATTACTTTTTTAATTAATGTAATGCGAAAAAGCGTAATTTCTTTGTCTGCTGCATCTAAAGCATCATTTTTCAAAGGGTGTTATTTTATATAAGGGCTCATTAATAAAAGCATACGATTCAATCTTTATCTGAAATATTATACTCAATAATTGTATGAACAAGGCATACGGGGATAAATGTAGTCTATTTTACTCGCCCATGATGTAAATATCCATTAGTGAAACAATTTTTCAAAACGGTACAGTACAGGAGGTAGTAGGCAGTTAGTATTAGTTTAAGAGCCTATTCAATGCAACCATTTTGACGGCCTCCGTGGCGCAGTGGTATGCGCAGTGGATTTACAAGACGGAGGTCCTGGGTTCGATCCCCGATTGAAGTTTTCTTAATTGGTCCAGGTCTGGCTGGTGGGAGGTTTCGGCCGTGGCCAGTTACCTAGTACCGACAAAGACGTACCGCCAAACGATTTAGCGTTCCGGTACGATGTCGTGTAGAAACCGAAATGGGTGTGGATTTTCATCCTCCTCTTAATAAGTTAGCCTGCTTCCGTCTTAGATTGCATCATCACTTACCATTAGGTGAGATTAAAAAAAAAACATTTCCTCTCTGTACCTAATATTCCAGCACAAATGTTCACGGTGCTGGAATGGAGACCTCGCTCTAGAAAGCGCAGTGTTAATCAGTCCCTCACTAGGTGGACTGACGACATCAAGCGAGTTGCAGGGATTCGCTGGATGCAGACGGCTCAGGATCGTGATGTTTGGAACTCCCTACAAAAGGACCATTTCCTACAGTGGACGTCCATCCGCTGATAGGATGATGATGCCTATGACCTAATATTATTATAGATAAACTAGCGAACGCCCGCGACTTAGTCCGCTCTTAGACTTCTTTAATTCAGCCCTATCGCAAAATCCTTTCTTAGTGGATACCTACTAACAATAAACTAACTCCCTGCCAAATTTAATTTTTGTACATCAAGTGGTTTTCGAGATTTCGTGATGAATGACCTTTCTCATTTATATATTAAGATAGTAGATAGGGCCATACCCAATTTACCTACCAATTTTTTATCGTTATCTAACTATGGGTCCAATAAGAATGATCAAAGTCACTCAGCGAGTGATGTGCGAGCTATGGTTAGAGTTTATTTGCGTGATCGAATCATAAATGAGGGCATCCGCAGTAGCATACCAGAGTTACCGACAAACAGCTCAATGTATCGCAAAACTACAAAAGAGACGATAGGCGGAGGGTTTCAAGGTGCTAGAATGGGAATCCTATAAATGCAGTGTTGATTGACTCTCAACTAAGTAGACCGATGACACTAAGATGGTTACAGAAGCCGAAGAAGAAGAAGCGTTAAAATCAAAATCAAAATTCATTTATTTCAAGTAAGCTTAGTTTGGAAATCCATCGGCTGATAATGATGATGATGTACCATTTTTAATTAGATAGATAGATGAGATAACTTTAATATCTATTTTTTTAACGTTCTGCTGTCAGGCGTGTCTATGTACTATCTTAAGCTGAAAAGAAATACAGGAACTAATAAAAACAAATGTCTTAGGGAGGTGTTAGATTTGATATTTTGTTAGCACGCTATCTTCGATTTTCCGTTCGTTGATTGCAGTAATGCTTGCAATATACTCCTATAGTAACAGAAAATTATATTATAAAGTTTAAATTATAATTCCCTATTACTTGCCATACCATTACTTATGAATTGCATTATTATGAGATATAAAACAAGTTAATTAGTAGAAACTGTTCTTTAGCACCTCACAACAGATTAGTTATTTAGGTACCTACCTGCTTTACTTCATTAGAATATTATAAATTTATACTGATTTTAATAAACCCTTTAGAGGTTAATGTATAATTAATGCTTTTTAATGAAATAGGCACAAACATTTCCATAGAAAACCCTGATCCCCAAGCGAGATGAGCGCCGTTACAATTTGGAAAATAATCCATTAGTGTAATAGGTTTATCGTAATAAGATTAGGATTTTAATTGATATCTGGTTTCAACAATTTGCTCGGAATAAACAGTTTCGTGATAATAATGTTTATAATTTAGGTGATCCAAAACAAAGTAGGTAAGTGATTGCATTTGGAAATAGGCAATTTTATAAATATATATAATAGGCCAAAGTCGGTAGTTGGTTATTAATAAATATTTTGTTCATGCGCCTAACGACCCAGATACGACAAGTACACACAGAAACTACTTCTTTTTTCATTTTGAATAAGCAAGCGCTTAGCTGCAATCACGCCTGACGGTAAGCGATGATGCATCCTTGTGGAACGCGCTTGCCTAAAAGATGCCTATTCACTCTTGACTTGAAGATACCCATATTGTAGGTGGTGGGGAAAACTGAAGCTTAGGGGACTTCCCCAAATGAGAAGAAATTTACTACTAGGTAGGTACTCATAATTAAGACAAAGCTGTCTTACTATCTTTTAAACCTCATAAAACAATAATTTTAATTCTCAGAAAATAATATAGTTTGGCATTTTCTACACAAGCGTACGACAACGAACTCATCACAGCTTTTCATTATTAAGTACAGTCAAGCGCAAGCATATTGCATAAAAATATATGTATATACAGAGGTATTTTTTTCCTCTATAGAGATTCCTGAGTGCGACGCGTGAATGTTAATGAGGTAGGTCAGACGTTTTGTCTACGGCTCTTCAGTCTCGACAGACTTTTCAAGGCAAGTAAACGCGCTCAGCTACCGTGAAGGTGTGAACTCTCATCCAGAGAGGGTCAAAGTCCTGAGGAAATTACTTCCTTTGATTATTATTTTTCCCTATATTTTACTTGAAACCGGATTGTGCAAATGTAATACACTTGATAGTGAAACAATATTTTTTGCTTGCTTTTTTGAAGTATCTTTGCGTGATCGAATCAGAAATGAGGAGATCTGCAGATGAACCAAAGTCACTGACATAGCTCAGCGAGTCGCGAAGCTGAAGTAGCAATGGACCAGCCACATAGTTTGGAGAGCCGATGGACGTTGGGGTTCCAAGGTTCTAAAATGGCGACCCCGCACCGGAAAGCGCAGTGTTGGTCGACCCCCGACTAGGCGAGGATATCAGTCGGGTTGCAGGGAGCCGGTGGATGCTGGCGGTTCGAGAGAGAGTTCTTGGAAGTCCATGCAAAAGGCCTATGTCCAGCAGTGGACGTTTATCGGCTGATAATGATGAAAGATGATGATGATGATTGTTTATCTATACTAAGATTATAAAAAGGTACATACTAATATTATGAGTAGAGGAAAAGTTAGTGAGATTATTACAAGTAGGTTGTTGGTGTGATCTTTAGATCTATTGAAGCGATTTTAAAATTACTTTATGGCCAGCTTACTCCCCAAGTCTAGAGCGCGTAAACGAGTTTTACTTAAAAAAACGGCCTCCGTGGCGCAGTGGTATGCGCGGTGAATTTACATGACGGAGGTCCTGGGTTTGATCCCCGGCTGGGCAGATTGACATTTTCTTAATTAGTCCAGGTCTAGCTGGTGGGAGGCTTCGGCCGTGGCTAGTTACCACCCTACCGACAAAGACGTACCGCCAAGCGATTAAGCGTTCCGGTACGATGTCGTGTAGAAACCGCAAGGGGTGTGAATTTTCATCCTCCTCCTAACAAGTTAGTCCGCTTCCATCTTAGATAGCATCATCACTTACCATCAGGTGAGATTGTTGTGAAGAGTAAAAAAAAAACATAATACGTAGTATGAGACACCTCGTCCCCCTATTTCCTTATCATACAATCTGGCAATACCAGTAGCTCACCCTTGTTACGCGGCTCACTCAGTTTGATAGGCAGGCTTCGCTATCGCCGGTAAGATAAGTCCACTTAATGTCTCGATTAGCAGGAATAAACCTTTTGTGCCCTAGTGGCTATAAATAGTTATGTCATGTCATGTTTACCGTCGAAACGTCGTAGAGAGATAATACGGCCTTCGATTCGAAGGGTGTAGGTTCGAATCTGGTCCTGGCCAATTCAATTCATCAAACCTCCAATTTGTCAGTTACCTATGTACATTTTAAGAAATTAAATATCTCGTGTGACGGTAAAGGAAAAATATTATGAGGAACCCTGAGAATTTTCTTATTCTCAGGATTCCTCATGATGTGGAATCTACGAGCTATACTTTTCTTTACGTGATCGTATCAGAAATGAGGAGTTACGCAGAACAACCAAAGTTACTGACATAGCTCAGCGAGTCGCGAAGCTGAAGCGGCAATGGGCAGGTCACATAGTTGGAAGAGCCGATGGATGTTGGGGTCCCAAGGTGCTGGAATGGCGACCCCCACCAGAAAGCACAGTTTTGTTCGACCCCCCACTAGGTGGACCGAGGACATCAAGTGGGTCCGCTGGATGGTGGCTCGAGATCGTTGTGCTTGGAAGTCCATGCAAGAGGCCTATGTCCAGCAGTGGACGTCCATCTGCTGATAATAATGATGTGAAGTCTGCCAATCCGCATTGGGCCAGAGTGGTGGACTACCATCCATGTGACTCGAAAAGGAGACTCTTGCTTAACGGTGAGCCGAATATGCGTTGTTAATGATATTTAACGTTACAGGTTTTTTTTTACTGAGAAATAACTATGTATAAATTAAAATTTTCTGTTATCACGTTCTAAAAACATATGTTATTTTTTTAATATAGTAGAACGATAATGATCAATTTAAGACCATTAAAAAAAGTGTCAACTAGCCTATTGGATAGCATAATAACTATAGTAGACACAGACTGACAAATTTTCAGCCTTCATAAAATGAGGTAAGTCTGCCTATTGCAGGCTCTTGGTCGAATAAAAGTTCCCTTTAATGAGATTAAAATTTTAATATAACTAATTATAAATAATACTAGCGGATGCCCGCGATTTAGTCCGCGTGGGATTTAGTTTTTCACAAATTCCTCGGGAACCATGGATTTTTCCGGGGTAAAAAGTAGCCTGTGTTAATCCAGGCTATATATCTCAATACCAAATTTCAGCTAATTCGGTACAGTAATCGAGGCTTGAAATGGTAACAAACATACATCATCAAAATCATCAGTTTTCGAAAATCTCGGGAAACCATGATTTTTTTCGGGATAAAGCCTATGTGTTAATAATAGCCTATTTCCATTCCAAACAAACATCCATACAAACTGTCGCGTTTATAATATTAGTAGGAAAAGTAGGATAAAGCAGGTAGGTACCTGCATCTTTTCATACTTTTATGTTTGCACACACCAGTTGATAGTTCCAAAGTAATTATTCTTAAAGGTCCGAAAACACACTATGACTAAAAATAGTACAATATAAAGTAAGTACAGAGACCAGAGTACAAGTATTATAAGTTATCAATACTATAAGAGTACAAAGTAAACATCGTTGTTGATTCGGTATCATGAGTGAATCATAGATATTTAATTTGCCATTATTTGCCCAATATATTTACTTAGTAGTCCTAAAACAATAGATACGGTACATTCGGTTTAATTTACCATTCGAATTGAAATTAGATGTCAAATATTTATGTTAGATTTTTCTATAATTTCTTCAAAATAACAATTTATTTCGTTAATTCTATCTAAACATATGAAATATATGTGCCAGCCATCCAGAAACCCCTCTGGATGGCTGTTTATTTTAAACAACAAGAGTACCAGCGTGTCAAGTATTGGACCACATTAGTCAGTTCTTGGGTCAGTCACCATCTGTACATGAAACATAAATTATTATTATGAGAATAGATAGAGAGATATGAGAATATTTGCCATATCTTTGAAATATGACCAATATTCTCATTTCCCTCCAACTAGTCGGGAAATACTGTATTAGGGTTCGACAATAGACCAACGGGATGGGGATCGAACCACCACCCCTCGGTGATAAGTCCGATCGCTCTTACCGTTGATCTATTGAGGCATTTAAATTTTTTTTTTCTTATTATCAAAATGGCCATTCAAACCAGCGTAACCGCATTACAAATTCCGACTTGATAAACCTTGCGTAAGCTAAACTTATATTACATCATAACTCATGGACGAAAAGGACATATTTTAAACGTCCAATGAATTAATACGGCACCACAATGAAAATACAACATAATTATAACATCTAATATACGAATTTGGCAACGACCCAACAGACCACAGGCCAAACAATCTTCCCGAGTGACTTACTTAAATGCATGCAACTATTTACAAAATACACCGTTTTCCCACCTCGGATTCCAATGCAAACATCGCCCCATTAAATGAAGCAGCCCGTAATGAAGAGGCTCGGTTGGTATTTTGAGAGTTCTTGTAACAGATACGGTATGCTCGTATGCAGGACTTTGTGTGTGGAAATACTTGGACTTTATTAATAGTTAGCCCGCATTTTGAAGGCCGTTTTGACGTTTGTGAAGTTTGGAATTATTGACAGGCACTTACTTCATTGTTAATAGTGATGTGAAATACTAAATTCGCAAATCCTCCAAGTGCATGTCGGGTTACGCACAGTGTATCTGTGGGTTAAATTAGCATTTTAAACCCAAAACCAAACAAAAAACAACACAAGAATTAGCACATCGGTTTAAAGACTTTTCATTTAATTTTTCCAAAAAAAAATATATATATATATTAACCCTTAATATTTTAAGACGATTCCCAAAATCGAAAAATAGTGTTTGACAGACTCACCATAAATAATTTTAAAGACCTATCCAACAATACCCCTATGCAATAAACGAGTAAAATAAATCATCCCCACTTTATATGAAGGGGAGGTAAAATATTCTTAAAGATTTTTTTGCGACACTGTCGACATTTTTAGTGTACGTGCTAAATTACAGATTTCTAGTATAGACTGCAAGCCCTTGAACAAAAATTACATGTGAAATGAACCAACATGAATAACGCTTTGAAGGCTGTTACTTTAACAGAAAATAACTCACCACTGAACAGCTCAGAAATGACGGCATAGTGCTCAGAGTTATTTTCTGATATAGTAACAGCCTTCTAAGCGTTATTCACGTTGGTTCATTTCACAGGTAATTTTTGTTCAAGGGCTTGTAGTCTAGTAGTAAGTAATAGTCTGTGAGCTAAAACACGGAAGGACAGTCGAACAGACAGATGGGTGGGCATGGCGAGACTATAAGGGTTTCTGGTACGGAACCCTTAAAAACATCAAGTACTTCTTCCGTTTAGGAAAAGCATAATTTGCAAAATAAGCCCATAATAAGTCCAACAAATATTTTCCCACAAAGTTCCGTTCTAACAAAAGTTTATATTTTTTATAACGAACGCAAAAGAACTTCACGAAAAATAGCAAAGTCAATATTTATTACAGGGCATTGACTCTCTATGACTTTGAAATTTGTACTCGGAATCTTTATAGATTTTTTTATAGCATTAATTGACGGACCAACCACTTGCAACAGTGCAACTTTTCATAAAACTCCTTTTTCTGCCAAAATGTATGATTTATTTTTTCAAGTGTTTAAATTATTTTCTTATAACTGACTGTGATGTCCCCTGGGTCTCAGCTGAAAGTTAGCGCCAGGTATTGCATTTTTTGTAATTTCTAAACTGTAAGTCCATTCTGTTTGGTGTGACAGACAATCATCATCATCATCATATCAGCCGATGGTTGTAGGCCTTTTGTAGGGACTTACTAACATCACGATCCTGAGCCGTCTGCATCCAGCGAATTCCTGCGACTCGCTTGATTTTGTCAGTTCACCTAGTGGGGGGTCGACCAACACTGCGTTTTCTAGTGCGGGGTCGCTATTCCAGCACCTTGGGATCCCAATGTCATTCGGCTCTTCGAACTATGTGCTCCGCCCATTGCCACTTCAGCTTTGCGACACGTTGAACCAAGTCGGTGACTTTGGTTCTTCTGCGGATCTCCTCATCAGGTGGGTGATCATTCCTACCTAGGGACTATTCCACCCAATTCTCGCGGTACAGGTTCACTGATATCTCGACAGTGTACCTCCCTCAAACCTTCCTGTAGCCGTCCTGTAATTTCCAAAAGTACATTTTTGAATTTTCTTCAATAATCTACAAAAGAAAGTGTCAGAAGCTTAGTTAAAGAATGAGTTGACCAATCGCGTGCAAACTTGCTGCGTGACCACCGACCATAGATCACTACGCTAAGAGATAGGTACAGCGCGAAGGACATTTTTTTACACGAAACGCCCTTTTACTACTAATCAAATGGTTACTTAATCTTTGAAATAAGTAGATAAGACTTATCAATCAGTTGACATCCTCAATACTGTCTAAAGCCAAATTCGATGTGAAATATTTATCAACATACAAATTTACGCCTATTAACTTGTTCCTAATTTATTGACAGTTTGATAAATAAGGAACAATAAGATAGATATCTTTAAGTAACATTTTATAAAAAAAAAGTACATTATTTTAAATAAATAAGGTATGAAATGCGTTTTATACCTTCATTTTTAATTGGGTTGTTAATAAACATTCCACATCGAGTTTGGCTTTTGTATAATATTTAGGTAGAAAAAAAATTAAGACAAATAAGCTACACAATAATGTGATCAAATTGGTTTCAAGCCCAAATGGTTGAATAAAAATATAAAGGGATCATGGATCGTGAAAATGACAATTGTGGATAACAATTTTCCAACAACTTTTGCGTAACGAATTAGTTTGTTTCAAAGTATTAAATACTGTACAATACAATAGGAATTCGGATAAAAGCACTTTCTGAATAAAGCATGATTACCAAGTTTGCGTCTTACAATAACTTGGTTAACTTCGCGATAAGGAGCCAGGCTTTTGACTTCTTACTCCAGTAATTAGTTCAAGTTAAAGACAATAAATGAAAGTTTCTCTTTGTCAAGCAATTATCGGGCGTGAATTTATAGATACCTAAGCATTTAAATTATACTTTCTCAAACTACCCACGCATACTTCTTGGGTAGCTTCAGATTAAAGTGTTTTTGAAGTTTTGTAGTAGTCTTAAGTCATTGAGCAATTTAGACATTTGCTTAGATTCAGACTGAAAAATAAGCATATAGCAAGGATGTGCTGAGTATGCGAAAATCGTTATTCATATAATTCTCACTTATATGTATCAATGTCTAATCGGTTCGACGGTCCAATACTATGTGGCTAGGAAACGAGTCTCGGGGTCAGACTATCAAATTTTCTTCGAAGTTTATTTTCTTCTGAAAAAAAATTCAGCTCGGAGTTAGGAAGTTCATGCTTTCACCATTGCTCGGTGAGCATGTCAAGCCATCAGTACTCATTATTATCAGTGACATATTATAAAAGTGATCGTTTATGATGATAAACATAATCACCCTTAGCCCGCTGACCGTCATAGGAGGGGCTGGTAGATCTAAGATTCATATTCCAATTCCTCACATTTAAAGAAGGTAGTCTGGGCTTTAAAAATATGCTGAAAGTGATGATGAGTTCTAAATGATAAGATATTTAAGTAATCTTTACTATGAAGAAGTGTTTGAGGTCAAAGTAAAAGTCAAACTCTGTGAGGTTGAAAGGTTGTAGGGATCATTCGTATCTACCGAACCGATTTTGAAAATTACGACATTTATTTTACCTCGTGAAACCTATAATACCTAATAATCTTTTATAAAAATATAGTATAAGTAGTTTATCTAGCCTTAATATCCGGCAAAACAACAAACAAAGTATTTATCTAGTAAAACAAATCACTTCCAAACACAATCCAACTTCTGTGCAAAGAAATCGTGCCAAATAATTAAACAATCTGAATAATTTGAAGTGTGTGGTGGTGTTTTGTCACGCAACCCTGACGCGTCACTTACACGAACTGAAAATTATTTTGTTGACAAACTTCGTGTTACTAGTTCCAACAGCCTAAAGGTGCACTTACACGAGCAATTTAAATAGCTCCATATTCGACAATATTTGTTACTAGCGGACGCCCGCGACTTCGTTCGCGTGAAACTCGATGTAAACTTTCAACTACCCCTACCCTACCCTACCCATTTAATATGGGTAGGGTAGGGTAGGGATAATATATAAACCTTAGCTGAGTTTGTAGTGGGCTCTTCTCGGACCAAGGCGCGTTTGGAACCTTCGTAACTTTAATTTTAAGTTTTCCACTATTATTACTACCATTACATAAAAATAAATTATGACATAATCCTGACCTTTCAAAAGTGCTTGTAAACTAAGCCTAATTGAAATAAATGAATTTTGAATTTTTTATAACTTAATTTTAATCATTCATAGACCAATATCTACATAAACTGTACTTAGTGATGAAGTATTTTACTTTGATAAGTATAATAGCATGATTAAATAAATAAATGCGTTTAAATGTAGTTCAAAAAGTTCAAGATTTTTAAATAAAAAAATGGTTGTTGTGGCTCACTCGACATAGATAGGTATAGTGTGTTGCGGATTTTTTGGAAATATTAATAAGATCTACAATTAATTTAATATTTTATGGTTCTATCTTGTATAGTTTAGGCACCGTACGCAAATTAAGTAACTTTTCTGGTTGATTTTTTACACCTTGTGTTCGAAAAACCTAAATATATTACGGAACCCTATTTTATCCAAAATAAAATTTAGCCTATGTTACTTGTGAACAATGTTGCTTTCGAATGGTGAAAGAATTTTTAAATTGGTCTTGCAGTTTTTGAGCCTATTCATTACAAACAAACAAACAAAGTTTTCCTCTTTATAATATTAGTACAGATATCATGCCTACATGAAACTACAATTATTATTCCTGTAAACAATAAACTTGGTCCATGTAGCGCCACACCATATGGAATCTTATTAATCAATTAGACAATACATTACACTATCAATTTAGTACAGCATTAGTTTAGTGCCATCAACACACTATGACGAAGATAGAAAGAAAGTTTAGTAAAGTTTCCCAATCGAATGGATATTTGAGCAACGTGTGGGCAACATTGAGTAATATTAGGGAAAAGTGTGAATCATTATCGGCAAAAAAATTGCCGAAAAAAATTTAAATTGCTAAAATTATGCTAGCTTGATGTTGCCAAGCAATAATTGCTCCATATTTTATCCGTGTAACCGCACCGTTAGGTAAGGCTTTAACTTTGGCCTACTCTGTCAAAGTGTAGCACGTATAATTAGGATGGAAAATAACATAGTTTCATCATATCGGTGTACATGTTGTCAAAGTAATAAACCTTTCCTATTTATTTAAATAACAAAACAGCGATAATGATCTACGCTTTTAGATTATATACTTCAATACTAGTTAATTTGTAACAAGTGTCGTGTTTATAAATGTATAGTTAACTAAATGGATAGTTAATAACTTTAATTTCGTATAAATCTTTCTTCTTAAGCTGTATAATCATCTGATATTAATTTATTTACATTTATTATAACAACAAAGCTCAAGCAATCAAGCATAAACATATGTAAATAATAATTTATCCGCTCCCCCATTTGCTGGACTTCTAAGTACTTTACACAAGATAATCAAGGTTCCAGAGTAAGAAAAACTTTATGTTTATGGATATTGTAGAAAATAAACCTTGTAATAGTACAAGATTTATTTTATTGTAGAAAATAAACCTTGTAATAGTAGACCGTCAAGACGAGAAAAGTCGCGTATCTAGGGCACGTGCTACGACACGAGAGATACGAGCTTCTACAGCTCATCTTGATGGCAAAGGTTGCTGGTAGAAGAGGCGTTGGTCGCAGAAAGAAGTCTTGGCTGAGAAACATCAGAGAGTGGACCGGGATCGCGAGCGCCGCACAATTATTTCGCCTCGCGAAGGATAGAGACGAGTTCAAGAATCTGACTGCCAACCTTCGCTAGTCGGAGAGGCACCTTAAGAAGAAGAAGAATAGTACAATGTTTATATACTTAGTTACAGACCTATTGACTACGATAAAATTAAATGGTAATCTAAAGAAATAAAAACTCATTATCATGACCTGCCCACAAAATAAAGACGTAGATTAATATCTAGCTATTTTATTAGCGGAGACCGAGTAATGACCTTGCGTGACTTTTAGCACTTTAAAATATTTAACTTAACTTAAAAAATCGGTTCAATACATTTCTTTAAAGTAGAACTAACACTTTTTAATATCCTTGAACTATATCTACTGACTTAGGTACCTTATAGTCGTTTCGATCGATAACCTACGGTTTTACCCTCCTTTCTTTTATGAGTTATTTGCTGGTCCGAGGAATGCAATAAGCAATATCTTTGCATTCACAACATAAAGATAGAAATAGTTATTTGTAGGCAGCAAAATAGATTTTTACGCCGAGTGTGACGAGAGTATTGAATGTCAAAAAAAGCAAAGGATTCTGAAATTGACCCAGGAGCGAAGCGAGGGGTTCAAAAAAGAATCTTGAGCATCACGAGGCATTAAAGAACGCGAGATAGTTACAAATTTTTCATCTCGCTACAGCAAGGAAAATGCTAAGTAGAAAAATCAAAAGGTAAATTTAGCAATACTTACAAACTCTTTGTAATAACTCTGTAAACGTAATATTCCTATTATATCTACCACATATCACTAGTTACTCATGACTTTTATTTTTTAATTCATTATAAAAATACAAAGAAAAATCACTTATATTTTATTTCGGTTCTCGAGCCACCAACGCGGCAAGTTTTTATTTGAAAAAATAATAGCTAATATACTCGTATTCTTACGATTTCAGTAATCTAAAGTAATAGACTTTGGTTCTGCGGATATTTTTAGTCATTTTCTCCGCCGCTGCAAGGGACAAAGTAATTAATAATTTATTCTTCCTATCATATAATTTACTACATTTAATAAATCTCCTTGACGCTTTATTAACTGAAAATTTTGCATCACGGGATCCTATAGTTCCTAAGTCCTGTAAGGGAGTGCTTCTTCCAGCTTTCTCATTAGATTTACTTGAATTTGTTAGTTATAGGATTTTATTAAAAACAAAAATTTATCAGCATTTTTTTATTAATAAAATAATAGAGTTTAAACACTTATTAAATTGACATTAAGTTTCCTAATAAATACATACATACAAGTATTCTTTTTAGACTAAAGTATGCAACATTACAAAAGAACAAGACTGTACTATTTACATAATTAGGTATTGTACTTTCTATCTAAGAAGGCATCCCTAAAGTTTGTATTTACAAATATGTTAACAATTCGAAGCACTCACTAAAACATACCATACACGTAATATAAATATTAGTAGCAAAAACATGATATTGGCTCAAAATAAATAACTTTTCTCATAAACATGGTTTAGATGAGGTATAAAATTCCAAGAAGGAGCAAAGCTCAGAAGGTTAAAGGTGTTTAAAGCAAATTACTCATAGCACGCTATTTAATAAATTCAAATACCTTAAAGTTGTTATAAACCTCCCTTCATCTACACTGGCCCTAAAGTTCAGTAAACCCTAAACATGGGGACTTATGCTAGTCAACCACGGTCCTATATACCCACATGCCTCCAATAAGACCTCATTCGCACAAGAGCTTTTTATCCGGACGTTAAAAAAGCGTTCAAATAAATTATGAAGTTATATAAAGGTCTATTTTCAACGCTCAAAATTTAAAATGCAATACTGCTCGAAAAAAACCTCGTTTTTTAAAAACGCTATCGTGAACATATACTTGGGAATGCATTTGTTGTATTTGAACGCTTTTTTAACGTCCGTTAAAAATTCTCGTGCGAATGAAGGCTTAAACTCATTGTGTTCGTTGCGGTGTGCATGACGGCTCGACATAAAGCCTAAATCACGACCAACGCACGATGAATTTTACCGGATATCATGCCGGCAGCGCTGCAGGCATGACTGTGGGCACACAGACTGTGGGTGGCTAGCATTATATTATAACACAAGATTGATATTTTTCGGTATATATTTTATTAATTGAAATCAACAAAATTATAAAGCTATATTTTTATTGCGTATTATTTTATACTTTTGTCAATGCAATTATTGATTCATTTTATAAAATTTGTGTCCAAATGCTCGATAATAAAAAAAATATATCGTAAATATATTTACATTTAGCCTAACAAGCTATAACAGTATTTATTAAAAACACAGGTATGTCTTAAATAGCAGCTTAAAAACAACAGTTCATAATTTTGTTTGTAATGCTTTTCATCGATGTCAGAATTTTCAAGTATTATTTTGTAAAATAAACCTGATATACTGAAGAAAATATTTACCCAACGAGCCGAATATGGGTTGATAATGATGATGATTATGTGTCATTGCGATTTTCGTTTACGAAATATGAAAATGAGATGGTTTTTGATTTGAAGTTAATTATATTAGGTGGGTAATAGGCCACTATACTACACCAGGCCAATAGGTTAGTGAATGGGCCAGTAGTTTTATTCAAAGCACAGCAAAGTTGCTTGATAGCGATGATAAAAGGTTTGGTGTACTTCCAAGATGTACGAGCACATATCTCGGATTTAAATAGATTTTAGTTCGAATTTTATGACTTGTTTATTTACAAACGACACGTACCAAAAACAGATTCATTCACAGAATGTTAATAAAAATAAGTTTACAGATGATATGTCTATTCTTGAAACTATAACTTAATCTAAAAAATATATTATGTACGTATGCAACATTTAATTTTTATAAAATACAAGAAAAAAACATCATTATGAATTCACAGATACAAAAATTCGTGTTCATAAATTTACTTATTGCACAAACGAAAAATAATTTGGAATATAAAAACGATTAATCAATAATTCGCTTTATTGATTACTCATTGTACATTTTAATAACTGTTTTATCAATTAATCAATAAATTGTTTTATTTATTATTCAGTGATAATTACGATAAAACTGTTTTAACGATTAATCAATAAATCTTTTTATTGATTATTCAATATTTTAATAAATTGTTTTAATAATAATTATCACGTAATTGATGGCGTTGAGAAGCGTAAATGTTGAAGGAGTGAAAGTGTTAACAACGTCATATTTAATGTAAGCGCCGCACTCGAGCTCCGAACTGTAACAAACAAGATGATTATTATTCCAGTTAATGAAAGTACTTTTGAAAATGGAACGATGATGGTCCTTTAAAAACTTTGTTGTCGGCCTCTTTAAATATTAAACAAGTTTTGACGTTTCGAAGTAAGAGCTTATTAAAAGGATGGGCTGAATACACAATGAAACGTTAACTTCATTTTGAATGTGTTTTGATTAACGATGTAATGATTAAAAGAATATCTTTTGTCTAAGTCGTTTAAAAAAGTTTTTATAAACGGTCTAAAAGGGGCATATTATTCTTGATATAATTTCCTAAACCTATGGGTGCCTGGAAGAGATTGCTACTAAGCGATAGGCTGCATTTTGTATTCTGCTTCTTCTTATGTTTCTGTTTTGCTTGTATTTTTAATTATTGTGGTGTACAAACATAGAGTATTAAATAAAAATAAATAAACATATTTTCAACTGTTAATCAACTTACTCTTGGTCTTACACTTACTAGCATTGTCTTAATATACTGTAATATAATCTTGAAAGACCAAGACAATGTTGTCTTGGAATGTAATAAATATTATGTATCTTGTAATATTAAATCGGAAGACCAAGACGATAACACTAAGACAAGTTCAAAGAGCCAATGGACGTTGGGGATCCAAGGTGCTGGAATGGCGACCCTGCACCGGAGAGCGCAGTGTTGGTCGACTCCCCACTAGGGGGACTGAGGACATCAAGTGAGTTGCAGGAAGCCGCTGGATGCTGGCAGCTCGAGACTGTCTTGTTTGGAAGTCCATGCAAGAGGCCTATGTCCAGCAGTGGACGTCCAACGTCTGTTAATGATGATGATGATGACTAAGATTCGACTTAAACAAAGCTAAGGTACGTCTAATGCAATATTAGGACAAGGCTAAGATTTATTTTGTACCTACACGCAATAAGACTTAAAATAATTTAAGTTTTTCATAAACACAATATATTTGATAGAGCGTTAAAAATATAGAAGGAGAATTATTCTCCCGAAAACACGACTTCGTTTTTCATATACACAATATATTCGATAGAGCGTTAAAAATATAGAAGGAGAATTATTCTCCCGAAAACACGACTTCGTTTTTCATATACGCAATATATTTGATAGAGCGTTAAAAATATAGAAGGAAATTATTCTCCCGAAAACACGACTTCGTTTTTCATGTACACAACATATTTGATAGAGCGTTAAAAATATAGAAGGAGAATTATTCTCCCGAAAACACGAAATCGTTTTTCATATACACAATATATTTGATAGAGCGTTAAAAATATAGAAGGAGAATTATTCTCCCGAAAACACGAAATCATACTCGCAGTCTCACTACGAGCGGTAATAGCTTCTATACATTTTGAATCGACGTTGAAAATAACCCTTTGAAAAGCAGCACCGAGGCGTTGATAAAATGAATACTGCATGACACAATTTTCTTCTAACGAAAGGTCACCTATCGCTATGACTTTCAAAGGAATTTTATCAATTTTTTTCATATATAACAGATGTTTCTGTCGAAATAATAAAAATTGTAACCAAGCAGACTATATAGACTTAATCCTACCACGTTGTTCTGTTGTGAGTTTGTGGGCTTATGGTTATGATCATGTAGGTACTTTTTAACGATCACTGTATAAAGACCATTAAAAAAAATTTAAAATTTTTATAAACTCCCGAAGGTCATGAAGTTATTAATTAAACACACGATTAAGTCTCTTTCCGTGCCCACTCAAGTCGAGACAGACAGACAGACACGTCAAGATTATAACACCCACTATTGACAATGATAATGAAGGAGCCACAGCTAGACATGCTCTCCCAGACATAGAGTACAACACTACCAGCGCTGGATTATGATAACTAATTGCCCTAAGCAATCTTCACCTATCCATAGGTTTGTATTACTACAATACAACAAAGGAAAAAAATATAATGTTTTTTACTCAATTATCTCGGGTGTCCTTGGCAATTGCTTAAATATAGGCTAATCCAGGATTGAATATCACTAATTTTCTGAGAATTTCTCGAAAGAATGAAAAGACAATATTTCCCAGGAATCAATCCCAGGACATCATGATCCGAACCGTCTAATGCTAACCACTTGATCAACGAAATAGGATTAAGGATATACCTATAAAATATAATTTTGTTGCTGAAAGCGGATTGAATATCGATGTTTATGCAAAAGCACTAAGCTAATTATTTAAATTAGCTTTAACGGTTTATCATCTTCCTGATAGTTTTCAACTCATATTAAATTTTCTTTAACTCATAACAGGGGATTTCTGATACAAAATAATATGAAGCAAACCTATAGAATTCCGTTCCTCTTACACTTAAAAGTATGTACCTACGGTATAGAAATTTTCACTTGAAATATACCTTACCGTATATATATATACGGTAAGGTATATTTCAAGTGAAAATCCAGTTAAAATTGGTTCAGACGTACGAAAGATTAATCCGTACAAACAGAAAAAATACTTGAAAAAATACAGTTATTTTAAAATCACTGACAGACAGTTTAATTTAATTAAATGTATTGATTAACTAAACTACAAGACGGAGGTCCTGGGTTCGATCCCCGGCTGGGCCGATTGAGGTTTTCTTAATTAGTCCAGGTCTGGCTGGTGGGAGGCTTCGGCCGTGGCTAGTTACCACGTACGATTACGACGAGTAGGTACGATGTCGTGTAGAAACCGAAAGGGGTGTGGATTTTCATCCTCCTCCTAACAAGTTAGTCCGCTTCCATCTTAGATTACATCATCACTTACCATTAGATGAGATTGTAATCAAAGGCTAACATGTAAAGAAAAAAAAAACTTAGTTACTTACCTAACAACATGGCTTCTTTACTATCCGCCAGTTCTTTACTGTTCCCCACGATAGCTTCACTGCCCTCGCGCCACGCGGGAGCGACTCTTGCTGTGCATTTCACTTGCATGGTCCGACCAGCTGGCACTCGTAAGCCCAATGCTGATGACAGTAGACCATGCGCATGCTGCAATGGTGGATACTCCACTAGCAGTGTCGGGTCAACGACCTAAGGAACAAGTGTAAGTTAGCTGTTAGCTGAGAAATTAAACATCACATGTCTCAAACGGTGAAGGAAAAACATCGTAAGGAAACCTGTATACTTGAGAATTTTCTCAGTTCTCTATGTATGTGAAGTCTGCCGCATTGGGCCAGCGTGGAGGACTATTACCCTAATCCCTTAAATACTGAGAGTCGTTCGTGCTCACCAGTGAGCTGAATATGGGTTAATGATGATGATGAAGTTAGTTGGACCCGTTTATTGTATATGACTGAACGTCAACAAAGCAGAATTATTTATTTACATATTTTTAAGTCTGCGAGCCCATCAATTCGCATAGGAGTCTAAAAGAAGGACTTGGTCCTATAGTGAGCAGTTGAAATAATCTAATTATGATGACTACGATTTTGACGACCTCTGGTGCAGTTGGTAAGTATTGCTATAGTTCAGAGAGGTCCTAGGTTCGATTCCCAGTTTGGGTCAGTTAAGGATTTTATAGTTTATGAATTGTCTTGGTTTGGCCTGGTAGGCTTCGACTGCGGCTAGTTACCACACTACCGGCACAGACGTACCGCCAAGCGAAGCATTAATACGATATCGCGTAGAAACCTTCAGAGGTATGGGTATAAAAAATTGAGCTGGTTTTTCTTTACTGCTGCTTATTAAATACTTATACAACTTAACAGCCAAGCTTTCTTAAGCTCACAAATTTTTATTAGCTATAAACCCTATTATCTACCAAAATCAAGAATTTTCGTGAATACTAAAGTTTAGCGTCTCAATTAAGAAGTTTCTCACGGAAAATTGCCTATTAAAAAAAAACAGAATATTTGCCATATCTTTTTTTTTAAAATATGACCAATATTCCCATTCCCCTCCAATTAGTCGAGAAAGACTGTGAAAGTGGGTACGACAATAGACAAACGGTGATGACTGATGATGAGTCCGACCGCTACTACCATTGAGTTATTGAGGCTATATAGTAATCAATTGTAAAAATGCTCCTCGGATACTGTACCTACTACTTCTCATTGAAGAAAAAAAAGATGTTCTGGCTGTGAGAATCCTACTAATATTATAAACGCGAAAGTTTGTATGAATGTTTTATACTCTTTGACGCCACAACTACTGTATCGATTTGGCTGAAATTTGGAATAGAAATAGATTTTACTCTGGTTTGGGTGGTGATTTTCATAACTACTTTATACTACTTTTCATCCCGGAAAATCCATAGTTCCCGAGGGATTTGTGAAAAACTAAATTTCACGCAGACGAAGTCCGCTAGTTTCTTGATAATTACAGTATCGGTCATGTTTGAATCAAGACGTACTAAATAAAAAAAATACAAAGAGATTCTTAAATATAATTAAGGTTAAGCCCAAAATAAGCATTACCTTCTCACCGTCAATGTCCCAACTTAAAATGGCCGCCGGATACGAGCGACCAGAAGTACAGTTCAGAAATAAAGAATCCCCCCGCCTGTTCTCTTGCTCGTTGCCTGTTATTCTTGGTCCTTCCCGTGGTAGATCTAATTAAGAAAACGTTATAAATGAGAATTTAAAAACACATTTTAATTATTTTACCTCCTCAGGTACTGCTAATGAGATGTTAAAAGCAAGAAAATGATGTGTGTATTTTACTTGGATTTCAAAGCCGTAATTTTTATCCACAAAATTCTCTTGATATTAATTTTATTTCTGAATATATTGTATTTTCAGGAATATGTTTAGTTTGAATTATAAGTTTTCTTTAATTAAGTTATGTTAATATAATATAATATCCCGTAAATAATACGTAAAAGAAAAGTGATGAAATGAAAGAAAGCGCATAAAATTGACCCATTTTTAAATATTGTATATTTTTTAATTTTTTTAAATATGCACCGGCTTCACACGTTACTTGTAAAGACTCACTCTGGTGAGTAATCAATAAATCTGGAATTGGAAAGATGGAGAAAGTGCCTTGGAAAACACGATAAACTCTTGGTCATTATCATTAACATCTAGTATAATCGTTACTAAATCGAACGGTATCAACTAACCCCGCCAAGTCACATTTAGGCAGCTTGGATATTTTCGTCTCTTAAAATAAACAAATTAAAAAAAATACTTGAAATAGACTGTTATTAATGACAATGACATAATTATAATGCGTTATGCAACCTAGGCCTGTAGTCATGTGGCTCGTCGATTCTACAAACGCTAACGCTACGAAATCTAAAAAAACATATGAGAATGACAGATCCGATCGTTAACTTCATCATATGACCTGTTGATTACTAATGTCATTCTTTTTAATTTTTGAAGTGTTACAAATCGTAGAAAGAGTCTCGACGTGTCACATATTGTTCTATAATGTGATAATATATTATGTGTACTCACAAATAACTTCCATTTTTCCTTCACCAGCTACTGAGGCGAAGCTAGGCGCCTCTGCCGATATCTCACATCGGTATAGACCAGAAGATTTCAATGTGACCGGGTGAAGCATCACTCTTCCTTTATCCGATTTTGACAGCTTTATAGAAAGTACAAATCCTTAAATAAATATAAAAAAGAAACAAGGAAGGTTTTAGAACAATTTCTAAATAATGGAAATGGAAAGAGGGGTGAGAAAGAGGGGATATGTTTACCACAGTATTTTTTTTAAAGAGAACATAACATTTATGATCACAATCACAATCACATCACAATCACAATAATATTATAAAGGCGAAAGTTTGTGTGTAAGTGTTTAAGTATGTTTGTTCCTCTTTTACGCTGCTGCTATTGAAGCAATTTGGCTGAAATTTGGAATGGAAATAGATTTTACTCTGGATTACCACATAGACTTTTCATTCCGGAAAAATCCATGGTTCCCGCGGGATTTGTGAAAAACTGAATTTCCAAAGTCCCGGGCGTCCGCTAGTTTATAATAATTGATAAAACTAATGACAACATGAAACTCATAGTATTCTGATATTCAGCTTTTAACAATTCGTTCATTCAAATAAATATTCAGCTATCTGGTTAAACATTGCTATCAGTGTTTTGACTTGTTGCATTTTAGCGATTGCATTGAATGCTGGCAGTTAATGAATGGGCGTCCTATTAGCTGGCCAATTCAACAAGGTGGCTGCAACATAGACACGAATATATAGATTACTATATACTTAACTGGACATTATCCGCTACGTGGACTATGAAAGATAAGCTCGCGCTTAACTACAATTATGCCTAATGGCAAGCAGTAATGCGATATAATATTTCGGAGTGTGCTTTCCAAGAAGATGTCTATTCACTCTTGCTATGAAGGTGTTTAAATTGTGTAAAGAAACATAAACACCGGAAAGGCATTCCAAACATTATCTATACGACACCGCTTCCGGACGTCACAAAATAATTCACCCATTACTATCGGGTTGACTGTAAAAGGACTTACCTCGACTTTAACGCCGTCAAGTTTGTAAGCGTGTTTAGGAGGGTCGTATTTCGGCATGTAGCGATAAAACTCTTCGTTATCTCTGTACCATTTCACTGAATATAGCGTATCGCCGCCTAACTCGAACTCGCATTCCAACTGGGCTGGCTGGCCACGTATCCGATAGGAAGGGACCGTTACGTGGACTATCCTTAGTAATAGCGATTCTGTAACAATAAATAAATCATGTCGCTTTTGTGTTATCTACATGTTTGGATGCCTCTTTGCAGTGGTTAGGCTATAGTATAGGTAATAATAAAGTATAGTAATAGTGTGTGTGTAATTAGCTATGTAATTTTTGTGATCGATTGATCGATCAATGTAAATTTGCTATCATTAGCACAGCAAAATTATTAATGTTATCATTTGGAACTCGCTCCCAAGATCTTATCATAATACAAAGCCTAATATATTATTGTCCCCAACCTGTAGGTAATTTGTCAACAGTCAGGCTGTTGAAAAATGAGTTGAATAGCTTTTACATTCTTGTGATCGATTTATTCCTTTCAAGAAATGAACGCTACCAATCTCAATTAACATTTATTTGTTAAGCTTATCTATGAAATATTATATTGAAATCAATCTGTTCAATCAGCTTTTTGGAACACGTTAATTGACAAATGCGGTAGCCAACCTCCATTTTTGAAAACTTGAAATTAGTGAATAGCTCTATTCATTCTGGCTGGCAAGTTTCGGATGACCTTAGCTTGCCAACCAGCATTGGAACAGTAAGTATTGTGGATCTAAGCTTTAAAATAGCCGTGCCACCAATTCCAGAGGCTTTGGGTTCGAATCCACTTCGGGGCATGCACCTCCAACTTTTCAGTTGTGTGCATTTTAAGAAATTAAATATCACGTGTCTCAAACGGTAAAGGAAAGGTAAACATCGTGAGGAAACTTGCATACCAGAGATTTTTTTTAATTCTCTGCGTGTGTGAAGTCTGCCAATCCGCATTGGGCCAGCGTGGTGGACTATTGGCCTAACCCCTCTCATTCTGAGACTCGAGCACAGCAGTGAGCCCAATATGGGTTGATAACGAAGCTTTAAAAGTCATTCTCATAATTATATGGAAAGACAAAAAGGTAAATTGAACCATTGAAAATAAGCTACAATGAAATGTTTTTAGAAGAATCTTTAAAACAAGCAACTCTTGCAGAGGAAAATCTATTGAAAAAAAGCCATGAATTTATATCATACATTTTCATCTCAATGTAAAATTAATTGTTAGCTTTTAATGTTTCACGAACTTCTGTTACACGTGTTAAGATTAAGATGTGTATCTCTGATATTTGGGAATTACGAACAAATACGTCGTAATAGGGAAAGTTGCGAATAAGTTAAAACTGAATTGGATAAAGTTTTCAAACACATTCACGAGACAATAATATAACATAACCAAGTAATTGCTGAATGTGTCTATTTCTTGTATTTCCCCCGAGGCTTGAGATTCGGGCTTAAAGTCGTTATAAGTCAAGTAACATACGTAAGTACATAAATCAACTCATAACTAACTCAAACAAGTTTGGAGACGGTAAGAAGCTACCGGCAGTTTGAAAGTGGATATCGCTTTGAATAGACTTCTAGTAGGTAAATGAGACCCACGTTAAGATGTCTGTATTTAAGAACAAAGACGGAATAAAACTTTACATTATTTATTCGAACGACTGTTAGTGACTTTATATAGACTACAAGCCCTTGAACAAAAATTACCTGTGAAATGAACCAACGTGAATAACGCTTAGAAGGCTGTTACTATATCAGAAAATAACTCTAAACACTATGCCGTCATTTCTGAGCGGAACAGTGGTGAGTACGCTAGTAAATGGAATTTCTCAGGAACAAATTATGAATTACGACTAATTATTAATGTACGGCTTTGTTATATTGTTAAAGATGATTAAAAATAAATGTTGAAAATCCTAGTGCCGTACTAAAATGGTGGTGCTGGAAGTCAGTACAAATGTTAATTCGTCGATAACTGCAGAAGCGAAATAGGTCATTTATTACTGTACGGCATTTGTGCAATTACTTTTGTACACTTAAAGAGATGCGTGAGCCGTGATAGCCCAGTGGATATGACCTCTGCCTCCGATTCCGGAGGGTGTGGGTTCGAATCCGGTCCGGGACATGCATCTCCAACTTTTCAGTTGTGTGCATTTTAAGAAATTAAATATCACGTGTCTCAATCGGTGAAGGAAAACATCGTGAGGGAACCTGCATACCAGAGAATTATATTAATTCTCTGCGTGTGTGAAGTCTGCCAATCCGAATTGGGCCAGCGTGGTAGACTATTGGCCTAACCCCTCTCATTCTGAAAGGAGACTCGAGCTCAGCAGTGAGCCGAATATGGGTTGATGACGACTTAAAGAGATACTTTACCCGTAAACGCCGTACATATTTCCAGCGCGGGAGTCGAAAGATAAGAGTCGGAAACCTTACTCTTCACTCGCGTACTCACCTGTACCAGAAATAACGGCGGCACGGCATAGTGTTCAGAGTTATTTTCTGATATAGTAACAACCTTCTAAGCGGTATTCATGTTGGTTTATTTCACATGTAATTTTTGTTCAACGCCTTGTAATCTAATACACATAAAAAGGTAAACATTTAAAAGTATTAAAATATTTTTAGCACACTCAAAAGTGGATTATAAAAATGTCGAACAAAGGTTATGATTCACAATATTTGTCAGGACAACTTATTTAACAAATCAAACTGTAACCAAAGTAAGAAGTCGCGGACTTGTGACCGTTGTATGTAGGTTTAAAGGCGCCTTTGACAGTTAAATAACGCTCCCCTTTTCCACTCAAGTCACTCTCCCCGCCTATCCCAAGTTGTAAGTACACAAATAGATAAGGCTCGAAGCCCACGAGCATACTGAAGCCGACCGAACGACGAGCGCCTTATATCGCAAGCCATTCCCGCCAACCGATCGTTACCCTCTCTAACTCCCTACTCTTTATGGAAATAAGTTGCGCCACCAAGCGTTGGCACGAGCCAAAACGAGATCGAGCGACTTCGTAGCCATCTCAGACTACTATTTTCTACAATATCTATATTTTGAAATAGTAAATAGTTTTTGATTGCTTTAAAACGGATATTAATTACTTGAGCGTACTAATTAAAGTTATTATTTTTACGTTTAGTCTAAGTAATAGGGGATCCACTACGACAATAACAGGCTAGTGACACTTATTTTAAAGGATCTCATATCATGCATAAGCGTTCTACTAGATTGAAAAAAAATATATATTTTTGGCTCGAGACCGTTTTGTTGGAAGTCCATGCAAGAGGCCTATTTCCAGCAGTCGACGTCCATTGGCTGATAATGATGATGATGATGATGAATTTTATTTATTGCCTTTCAGTTCACTATGCTAATTCTCTATCAAACTATAATACTTGTTACGAGAGATAAAAAAAAACTAGCTTACCTTAAAAAATTGGTGCAAGATATTATGAGAATCATAACTTCTTTGGCTTATTCTAAGAAGAAGGTTTTTTAGTTCATCAAAAGGCTTTTTAAAAGGTTCCGCTAATTGACTCAAGCGAAGCATTCCTCAAACTCCTTTCATTACGAAGTAGTTACTTTGTACTGTAGATTCAAAGTACAGTCTGTACTGAGAAAGACTTTTAAAAACTTTTTAAGTATACCTTATAATATCAGAACTTTAAGCTTTTACATATTTTAACCACCCAAATAAAACAAGTCAGTAATTAAAAAATTAAATACTCGACTGCCTAACCTGCTATTTTGTATATATCGATTAATAAATAACTTTTTTCTAATTTTACCATTTTTTTAATATGTCCAATGCCCATGATATTTTCAAATCCTCTTGATGAGCCCTTGAAGTTGATACCCTAATCGCAATATTCGAAAAAAATATTTTTTTACCTCGAGTCAATACCGACGTCGTATTGGTTTTTTTTTTATTTCACCTATCTAAGAACACATAGGTTATTTAAGAAAAATCTAACGATATATTAATAACGTACATCCATTCAGAGGTTTGGAAGATAAGAGGTAATAAAGAATATTAGATATCGTATGTATGTACGTTAGTATGTAATTTTATATCATACATACATAATTACATACATACATACGAGATACGCGCGAAAATCATAACTCTTCTTGCAGTCAGGTAAAAAAATAGTAAAGATGATGTTTAAATTAATATTTCAAGATCTTCCGAATTTCCACGGCGAGAATCACTAATTTATTTTGACTTTACTTTTTCGACATGATTTTCTCATCATTAAAAATTAATTGAAATAGTTCAATGACCAATAAAACTCTAAAGTTTAATACTCAGACTAGGGTACCATTCCAAATTAAATTTAGGTTATATACAGCTTTGTTTTATTTTAATATTTTTTTACATACTAAAGTGTGCAAAAGTACCTACCTACTATAAGATGCTGCAGACGGGGATAAACAACACTTTTTTACCTACTATAATCTACCTATATAGCCGTGATAGCTCAGTGGATATTTACATTGCCTCCGTAACCGAGGGTGTGGGTTCGAATCCTGTCCGGGGCATGCACCACCAACTTTTAAGTTGTGTGCATTTTAAGAAATTAAATATCACGTGTCTCAATCGGTGAAGGAAAAACATCGTGAGGAAACCTACGTACCAGAGAATTTTCTAAATTCTCTGTGTGGGTGTAGTCTACCAAAACGCATAGGGCCAGCGTGTTGTACTATTACCCTAACCCCTCTCATTCTGAGAAGAGACTCGAACTCAGCGAGCCGAATATGGGTTGATAATGGTGATGATGATGATCTACTTAAACTGTATTTGTTACCGTTTGCGGCAACAGTAAGAATTTTATATAGGTTATTTCATTACGCTTAAGCAGTCGGGTTTTTTGTTTTTATAATAAGATTAGTATAATTTTTTTTATCAAAATCAATCCACGAGACAATCAAACGAGAAAGCTTCCTTAAAACTATTCACTATTAATATTTGCAATACAGAAAGACTACGGTGTTTTTAATTAAGTAATTACAATGAATAAAACAACAGTTGAGTGCAAGCAAAGCGCTACTTCCCTATAATTAACAAGCAAATAAGTACTTAATATTGATTAGATATTCGTTCCCTCTTGCTTACATTTTCTTTAACACGTTACCTATCCCTGCATCACATGTGATTCAATTTGGATTAAAGAAATACTGGTGCATTATATTATAATGGAAAATTTTCAAATATTCGATAGTTTGTGAGTGTAACTAGCGAGTATTTTGCGTAAAAAACGCAACAGAAAATGTATCAGACGACCTTGTTTATATGTGATACATAGCGAAATAATTTTTAAAACGTCTCGTAGAGGCCAAGAAACTAGGGTTGTAAAGCCAACTTGTTAACATTTGCATCAAAACAAACGTTGTTCGCCGAAGCCAGTATCCCAGAATTCTACGCCGTTCTACGAAATAGAATTGCGAATTTTCGAAGAAACTCCCAAGTCATCGGTCAGATACAAACTTCCTCCTCTCTCTCTAAACCTACTTTATCATTCAAAATAAAGTAGGTAATTTAAAAATAGTAAATAATAAAAACTTAAAATAAAACGATTTCGTTTTGTTTTCTGCGTAGCCGTAGCTACGTAGCACATTTAGCAATACACTAGCAGTTTCACCCGCGTGATTCCCGTTCTCTTAAGAATACGGGGATAAATTAGGTTTAAAGCACTTGGGAATAATGTAGCTTCCCAACAATAAAAGAATGTCAATCAAATCGGTAATATTTCCTCTTTTTCATATTATATCATAAGTATTAGTAAACATTACATATTATAATACACTAGCTGACGCCGCGCGAATTACCCGCGTGGTTCCCGTTCCCTTAGAAAAACGGGGATAATATATAGCCTATAGCCTTCCTTGATAAATGGGCTATCTAACACTGAAAGAATTTTTAAATCGGACAAGTAGTTCCTGAGATTAGCGCGTTCAGTCAAACTAACACACTCTTTAGCTTTATATATTAGTATAGATACGTATCTATTATTACAAATTATAGATTTCCTAAGACAAAATACACTCATAAACTAAAAAAAAGTACATTGACAATGGTTATTCATCTAGAAAACAGGTGTAATTCTATTGATGGTATCAGCTTTTAAAAGATCTCCAAAACTGTTTTGAATCTACCTAGGTACCAATGCATACATTTAAGCAAGGTGTTATACTACTAAGTCTCACTATTACTTCTTAGGGAAGTAAAATAAATTATAATTAATTCAACCATTGTAAACTATATCTAATGATTAAGTTGATTAAGAGCAACTGCTGAATTTGTACCGACCCTTCTCAGCAAATAGTCATTCGAACTTATGATAGACTTACAGTTACTACAAACAGACAAAGTTAACGTTTCAAGGTGCTTGGATACTAAGCCTAGGTATATGCCGTTTAGTTAAATTTAATAAAACTCCAGAAAAGCACGATATTCAATCATGGTTTTATTGTTCCATACGAAAATAACAAAGTAAAATATTAAAACGACTGAATATTTTGTAGCTCTGTGGCCGACCGACCTTTGCTTAATCCCGCAGGGGAGAAATTAAAAAAAAATACAAAATTACTTTATACTACGTTCAAAAAGTTTACAGCCTTTTTTCATTATAAATGGTAGATAAATATTTATTACACCATTTCATTGTGTGGATATTCCAGCGTATGATTTTTATTTAACAATTTTCAGTTGTTGTGAGGTAAAACTACTAGATACGTAGTTGAAATATAAAACTACGGAGATTCCAAACACGCACAAAGCACTCTCCCGTGAATAGTAATCCCCCACAGTAAATCGTAGTATTTCATACCGTTTTTAATAAAGTTACAATTTACTAGCAGAGCTTCAGAAAACAATGCCTATTATGTGAGTTACCAACAGACCTTGGTCACATTACATAAAGAATTTTTAAGCAATTATAATGAGATGTTAATAATAGGTTTAAAATAGGCGTCGCAAAACTTCTTTGCTAGGTATTTATCTATAAATGTATAAAATCTATAAAATCAAGTATTCACGGCATTATTAATTATGTTCATTTAGAAAACATGAAAAACTACACAATATTATGAAAGTGGACTTGTATTTTGCGTCGTCGAACTTTCTAAAATATTATTTCCTACAAAGTAGAACTGGAGTATTGGCCTATTTAAATGATATGATGAGAATTTATATTATTTCTCATGTTATTTTAAATATTATTTAGACGTATTACCTTTTATAAGTAGTAAGCTGAATAAAGCGTATATAACAATCATCCTCTCCAATAAAATCCACACTGGTCCATCACAAGTCACACACACTGTTTTAAAAAAATATATTCACTGTACACTAATTAAATAAACAAACATTGTTCTAATGCTTGTCAAGCTTTGTGATACGTGCTTTCGTGGCGCAAATAACTACGTCCGTCTCCATTGAAAGCTTATACCCGACTGAATGCTCGGAGTAGCTTTTGACAGTGTTTGTGACCGCCCAAACGCTCGGAAATAGTCGGATTATAGAGTCGCTACGTTTTCAGGACCATGAAGTTTACTTGGGAAAATCTTAAAGTAGTGCATTTAAAAGCTATAAGCCTACTTTTTTAGCCATTCCAAATTTGCTGTAGTCTCTATAATGAGCAATCGTATCAAACATGACGTGATAAAGGCAGAATGGTGGGCCATAGAAATAGAAGTTTTATTCTGTGAGATAAGCTCTCTCAGAGGCTAACTTGAATGCTGCCTGGTTTTATCTGTAGGAACCAACAGTACCAATATGTAACAATATAATTTTACATGCTGCAACAAATGATTATCAAAGATTATAATTTAATGCGAGTTAAAAATAAATGCATAACAACCCGTTTGCCTCATTAATAATTATCTATGCCGTTTGCGAAAAGTATCTACTTTGGAAATCAACAAAATTTGTGATGAAAGAACAATTCAAAATTTTAAATTTGGAAATCCCGTGACTCATAAATTTAACTTTATTTTTCTATTCGAAATTATAACCTTTGTCATAAGCTCGTAGAGATAAGCTAACCATTAACACAATAGAATACGAGTACTTAAAGAGACAGAGATGACAAACCTATAGTTATCCTTCGTTTTATGTGACATACTAAAAATATGATTTAAAGTTCTGAAAACTTAATATCTTTACTGTACAATTTTCTTTGTTCAAGCAGAAACAGTCTTCAATGCTGGGAAAATGAAACATGCATAAATCTACGTCCTTTGGCGCTATTATGTCAACCGACGCAATTTATGACCGCATCTAAGATATTTTCCCGAGGGGGATATCTCTGCGTAAATAAAACCTATTGGTAGTTACAAACAAGTATAATATATCACTGCTAATATTATAAATATAGTAGTTCACGTTTTGGGTAGAAGAAACATTTTTTGCATCATCTATATATATAAAACTCAAAGGTGACTGACTGACATAGTGATCTATCAACGCACAGTCCAAACCACTGGACGAATCGGGACTAAAATATCGCGTGCAGGTAGATGTTATGACGTAGGCATCCGCTTAGAAAGGATTTCGATCAATTTTACCCCCAAGGGGATAAAATAGGGGATGAATCATTGTATCAAACTTTGTCAATTTTGCAGCGATTTAGCTGAAATTTGAAATGATAATAGTTTTTACTCTATTAATACATAGGATACTTTTCAAAAAATAAAAATCCATGGTTCCTGCAAAATTTGTGAAATACTGAACTCCACGCGGATGAAGTCGTGGGCGTCCGCTAGTCCAAAATAAAATAATACGTATACGAATATACGTAACTGACTGCTGCCTTTACTGGTTCTAAAGAAAGTCTTGCGGTTTCATTGGAAATACGGGGATAAAATATAGCCTATGCTACTCCTTGACAATGTAACTTTCTATTGCTGAAAGAATTTTTCAAATCTGTTCAGTAGTTTTTGAGTAAATTCGATACATACACAAATTTAATTATTTATTTAGAAAGGAAAACTTACTAAATACAGAAAGAATAAAGTAGCAATATAAAAAAAGATCGCAGATTCGCAAATAAAATCTTTTTTCTTTATAACTTTATAATAGTACACGTATAGAAGACTATTTTGTTATGGGATTTCGTGTTTCTTTTTTATACCAAAAAATCCATGATAAATAAATGGCGGTCGTCCGTTAGTCACCTGTCTTTTGAAGATGTCTAAACTCTTGACATCAAAAGATTTCGATTCATAATATCGTTACCAGTAAAACAAAGTCTGGAATATTAAAACGAGGGAAATGTTCAAGAAATTTTCCATGAGAAAAGTAATTTCCACGCAAATATTCGCGGGCGGAAACTAACTAAGATGTACCAAAGTAGTTGGTTAACAACATCATACAAACGTTGCGTTCAACTTAGAGTAATACAAAGATAACTTCATGAGTAAAATCAGCTTAATAACTTTGCAGAGATAAAGTACAGTATGAGTAAAACAACAGCCTCATTAGTTCAGTGATTAGTGGCTTTTGTAGTTTTGTTTTAGTGGTAGTAAGTATTAAAAGACTTCATAGATGCGAAATCGCCCTGCCTATCCCTGAGGACTCATTACCTCCTGTATAGTAAATTATTTCCCTTTTTGTACCTATTGTGCATACCCCAGCTAAAAACTTGTGCACGCCACTGGTGATTAGCCTTTTTGTCTTCGGGCTATGAGGTCATGGTGTCGAATTCTGGTTATGAAGTATTGAGATTTTCTGTCTTACAAGAATTTTTAAAACCAACTAGGAGTTGGGAAGTTTGTGGTGTAACACACCCCAGTGTCTTGGAAAGTACACCAGCTGTCGGTTTCGTTTATTAACATCACTATCAATTATAGTGATATCACTATCAAGTGTAGTGATAATCATTTGATCGTTACAAAATGAACAATTAATTAAAGGACTACTAAACCTCAAGATTGGCAGCACGCCTAAAATCAAATCAAAATCAAAAATCATTTATTTCAAGTAGGCTCAGTTTACAAGCACTTTTGACACGTCAGTTGACTATTTGTAAAGATTCTACCACCGGTTCGGAAGGCAGGTTCTGCTGAGAAGATACCGGCAAGAAACTCAACAGTTGCTCTTTTGAAAAAGTCATACAGTATTATAATTTACAATTAATAACAATTACTGTTTACATTTTTTATAGATTTACTTTCTGTGTGAAGGTGGATGCTGATCCAACGACCTCCAAGCATCTTTATCATTAAGGAACTCATCAATGTTGTAGTACCCTCGACTAAGTAGATGTTTTTTAACACATTGCTTAAAGCTATGCATTGGCAGGTCCATCACAGTCTTGGGGATCTTATTATAGAAGAGTACACCCAAACCTACAAAAGATTTTTTAACTCTTTGGAGACGATATGCAGAAATAACTAACTTATGCCCGTGTCTAGTAAGACGTGGGTTTAAATCTCCTTTTCGTTTGTACAAATTAATATTTTGTCTTATTTTGCCTATAAAGCAAACGCCTATCCCTATAGTCATCATCATCATCAGCAACCCATATTCGGCTCGAGCTCGAGTATCTTCTCGGAATGAGAGGGATTAGGCCTTAGTCAACCACTCCGCCCCAATGCGAATTCACACACGTAGACAATTGGGAAAATTCTCATTGTATGCAGTTTTCTTCACATACTTTTTCGTTGCCCGTTTGAGGCACGTGATATTTAACCAGCCTCCCACCAGTCAAAATTTATTATTTCAAATAAGAAATCTTAATCACACGTGTAAGATTCCTATTAGACTGACGATGATGAATAACTTTGCAAAATTCTAGCTATCATTGTATCTACATTAACGTGAAGTAGACAAAACAACTTGGAACAAGAGTGTGTGTACTTTAGACGCATGTCATTCTGCAAGTGCGGAGCTTAATGACCCTTGACAAAGAATCTCAGAAACAACGCTGAAAACATTCGTACGTACGAAGCCATAATAATTAGGCGTATACTGGAGTAGGCACTTAGGTATATCTCTAGTAAAGCTTCGTGTAAATCTTACATTCAAAAACCTTAACCGCTCCCTTTACGCTATTAATATGTCAAGCGAAGCGATTTATGATCACATGTAAGAGATTTTCACAAGGGAAACCCTGAGAGTGTGTAAATAGTACGGGAGGATAAGTATGCATGAGATTGACAGATTTTGCTATTGTGTTTATTAAGAGTTATGAATGCTTTTAATAACTCTAGAAGTTTTTCTTGTGATCTGTCTATTACTCAACCTAAAACACGATCTGTGACTTAGCGACTTGGTGGGAAAAGTCAAGAAAGTCTGGTTGTATGGTTGTTGAAAATATATTCTAATAATTTTCATGCATATCCAATACCCGAAATTTCTCAGTGCCTGAAGACAAAGTCTTCGAATAGCGCGTGTTACCAGTACTGTTGACCTATGGTTTCGATACTTGGTGGCTAACTATGGGCCTCATAAGACGGCTCATAGTCACACAGTAGGCGATGAAACGAGATATTCTAGAAATATGTGCGTGATCGAATCAGAAATGAGTAGATCCGCAGAAGAGCCAAAGTCTCCGACATGGCTCAACGAGTTGCGAAGCTGAAGTGGCAATGGGCGGGGCGCATAGTTCGAAGAGTCGATGGACGTTGGGGTCGCAAAATACTGGAATGGCGATCCCGCACTAGAAAGCACAGTGTTGGTTGACCCCCCATCAAGCGAGTCGCAGGGATTCGCTGGATGCAGTTGATGTAGGGACTTCCAAACGGCATCTATCCATCGGCTGATATGACGATGATGATGATGACCCTATGTCATTAAATCACTACTATGACGCCACACTTTCACGAATACCATAGTATTTTAACTAAAGCCCAGTAATGTAATTAAGTTTTTTTACATATATTTTTGTAATTATTGTCGAATGGTGACCGCTTCTGAAGGCTGATTTTAAAAGATTCCATCAACTAGTACTACTACTACTATTAAATTGTATAACTATTAATTAAGCAACAGTAAAGAAAACAGCTGGTTAGTAACAATTTTTGAAGAACTCCTCTCCTCCCAACTTATATTCGTTATTCAAATCTGTGAGAACCATTGAGGATCGTTGGTCGCACTTTATGGACACACATTGCAAAAATTTCGTTCAGTTTCTAATATTAAAGCAATACAAAAGAATAGCTAATCTGCTTAAGCACTTAGAGGCGAAGTAGTTGAACTACATACAAGAAACGCTAAAGGCGACGTCGAACAATGAAAGGGTAACCCTTGGACGTGCGTGACCACCGATTCAATGCAAATCCACTCCCATTCATTTTGTATAATAAAATCAAATGAGGGCTTTCTTAACACGACACTGGTCCGATAGAAAGTACTTTACTTTGTATGAAACAGCTTAGGCCAAACGATTTTTCATGTTGGCCTTTTGAATTAATCTTTTAAGATTAGCTTAACTTTGTTCTTTTGTACACCTGTGTTTTGCTTTGCTTCAGAATGTTATTATTCGTGTAATGCCTAATAAAAACATACCTAATATCAGCGGTGTATTTACCTCTCATCTAAAAAATTCCATGCGACGACACAGTGGAAATTTTTTTGGTTCGATATTTTTTCACAGTCCGCTCTCTATACGAATTTATAATTCAGAAACTTCTACACAAATAGATAAAATTGAATTATCTGTTTATATTGTCAATATAGTAGATTTTTGCTACAGTAAATGCATATTGTTATGAATGTGTTATTTTTGAAAAAAAAAGTTTTAATTTCTGTCTATTTTTTTTTGATTATAGAGAACATAGTCGCAAACGTATTCTAGGATTTAGCAGAATTGTAGCATGGAGTAGTAGTGGTACAGTTCGCGCGGCGAGAGTTTGGCTTTGACCTTCGGATGGAGGGGATTACTGCGCATGGGTACTGTCACGCACACAATACTTTTCCTTTTTTATGTACCAGGTTGGATATTTGAGTGGGTCAAAATTCATGTATAGTAATAATGCTAGAAAATAATACGAAGTAGATAAACTTCTTCATTTATTAAAACTATTGATAGTTATTTTACATATTTAAAATGTTTATACAGAGACAGCAATGAAAATTCTAAATAATTGTTTTTAATAAAATTATTTATTCCAAGATACATGTAAAATTGGTACATAAGAACAAAAGAAAACTTAAAATAATTATTAAATACAGTGTGTCCCTGGATAATCTGCAACACCAAAAGGGGGTAATATTAATATTTAACAAAAAAACTTAAACAAACAAACTCAACAAATAATAACAATCGACAACAATTAACGAAAATAGCAATTCATTTGTGAACGTGATTGTACAACAGGAGTGCGCGGTACGTCGTTTCGGTGCGAGAGGCAGGTAACGACTGGAGCGCCAATCAGAGCACCGCGCACCCGCCCCGCACCCCGCTAATGCCCGTTGATACCCAATTTCTGATTTCTGCGCAATAACGGTCAAAGCCAAACTCTCGCCGCGCGAACTGTATAGTGTTAGGCATCCCAGTGAGCCTGACAGGACATTTGACTTCCATCTCGTATTTCCATCCACTATTATCCCGTAATAGACCTGCGTGATGGATTGACATTGTCGTCAGACTTCATTACTTCATGCCGGAATACTGGACACAAATCTTTGAAGACAATGCTGATTTTCAAATAGGTATATTCAAGACATGACTTCGATTCAATATACTCGTTCGTTAATACTACTTTAAAAATATCTATAAAATTATTTTTTTTAATAGAATATGCTTTAAAGAAAGATTCGTAAACTTTAAAATAAATAAAAGGAAAGCCAAACGATAACTTTGTTAATTTGTCGTATATCCTAAACTATCATACAAATATTATAAACGCGAAAGTTTGTATGGATGTTTGGATGTTTGTTACTCATTAAGGCCGCTACTACTGAAGCGATTTGGCTGTAATTTGAAATGGAAATAGTTTTTACTCTGAATTAACACATAGGCTACTTTTTATCCCGAAAAATCCATGGTTTCCTAAGATTTGCGAAAACTGATGATTTTAATGATATGAACATTTGTTACTCTTTCACGCCTCAACTACTGAACCGAATTAGCTGAAATTTGGTTTTAAGATATATTATAGCCTGGATTAATACATAGACTACTTTTTATCCCTGAAAAATCCATGGTTCCCGAGGGATTTGTGAAAAATTAAATTCCACGCGGACGAAGTCGCAGGCGTCCGCTAGTATACTATAATGTAATACGAGTAGAAGGTGTATAAGTAACGAACGTAGGAATACGTAACGTAAATTATTGATGTATTATTAATATGATACTTAAGTTTGTCGTAAGGTTTTTGAACGTAAATTCTGTTATAGATTGTTTAGATTATTTTCATATTTCTATAATGCGCGAATATATTTTACAATGTAACTGAATATTCCCTTTATTTACGAAATAATAAGTATTAAAGACCTACCAATTACCATACCAAAATCTTAAAAATATGCATGAAAATAATGAAATACCCCATGAAAATAGTAGGTATCAATAGTTTTAGAAAATATTGCGAAAACGCATTGGTGCATACGGGTCAAATACGAAATCTCGTTTCTTCGAATTAGCGTTCCGGTACGATGTCGTGTAGAAACCGAAAGGGGTGTGGATTTTCATCCTCCTCCTAACAAGTTAGCCCGCTTCCATCTTTAGACTGCATCATCACTTACCATCAGGTGAGATTGTAGTCAAGGGCTAACATGTAAATAAAAAAAAAAAAAAAAACATGCAAAATACGCAAACTGTGTACATTATACATAGCAATAATAAAGAAATAGCGAAAATGACACGTACGCGCTGATTCGATACCATGTTGTGGTCAAGTATCGTGTTGAAACTGATATTGGATACTCGTACAATTATATTAATTAATGGTGTAATTGTTGAGCTGCTTGTACCAAACTGCTGAGTTACAGTCGGAAAATATTAATTAATTATTATACGATACACAGGAACTTGTGATTGGTACAAAGAATGACTTAATTTTTGTTTTAACATTAGCGTAATTTGAAATATCCACTTCGTCATCATCTGTCTATATCAGGTCTAATGCAGGAGTATGCGTCTCAGACAAGAATAGATTAGGAGATTTAAAAGTGGCACGTTTTGGAGATATGTCATCAACCTATATTCGGGCTCACTGCTGAGCTCGAGTCTCCTCTCAGAATGAGAGGGGTTAGGTCGATAGTCCACCAAGCTGGCCCAATGCGGATTGGCAGACTTCACACACGCAGATAATTAAGATAATTCTCTGGTATGCAGGTTTCCTCACGATGTTTTTCCTTCACCGATTGAAATACGTGATATTTAATTTCTTAAAATGCACACAACTGAAAAGTTGGACACACATGCCCCGGACCGGATTCGAACCCGCATCCTCCGGAATCAGAGGCAGAGGTCATATCCACTGGGCTGACACGGCTTGGAGATATGTAGAGTATACAATATACCTATAGTGTAATTTTACTTATTATGTTGACCTTTGCTTCCAAATTTACGTTATCGTGACACTTTGGGGTATCATACTTGACATTTTTTGTTTGTATAAGTGTCCTCTAATACATAGACCATTTACATTTTTTTTTTATTATTCTTTCCAAGTTAGCTCTTGACTACAATCTCACCTGATGGTAAGTGATGATGCAGTCTAAGATGGAAGCGGGCTAACTTGTTAGGAGGAGGATGAAAATCCACACCCCTTTTCGGTTTCTACACGGCGTAGTACCGGAACGCTAAATTGTTTGGCGGTACGTCTTTGCCGGTAGGGTAACTAGCCACGGCCGAAGCCTCCCACCAGCCAGACCTGAACCAAGTAAGAAAATCTCAATCTGCCCAGCCGGCGATCGAACCCAGGACCTCTGTTTTGTAAATCCACCGCGCATACCACTGCGCCACGGAGGCCGTCATCGCGTGACCACAAAAAAAATCCAAGGGGCAGCAGCTCATACAAAAAAGTTTCCATACAAAAAAGTTCGAGCCCCTTTAAATATCTATGAGGTAGATTGTACAGTCCTTGGTTATTTTTCAGCAAATGAGAGAGTTGTGTTAAGGGTGGGCGTCTAAGTGAACCGATACAACGTTTGTGCATTTACCACAATACAGGCTGTGATTAAGCTGACAATCGAAACGGGTACGGGTATCAGCCCAGTAATCCATTTACGCTGTTAAAATCAAGGCCTTTGTTCCGCTGGGCACTCCAGTTAATACCTGCTAATCAGTGGGTATTTTTGTTGTTATTCGGGGTTAAAACTGGTAGGCGTTTGTTTTGTGACCAATTTTCAGGTTTTGTTTTATAACCGTTTAATTTTTATGAATTTGACAATGGGGATGATGACTAGGTCTGAATATATTGATTTTTATGATACATTCGGGTAAATAAGGTCAATGTTAACTAATTTATACATAAAAAGCAATGATTGTCTGGATATTTGCAAAATAAATAAGATTATAAAATTTCAAAATCTATTAATTTTTTTATCGTCATTAGATGAAAATTCATACAGTTTTAGCTTCCTTACGTTAAATGTGACTTTTTCAATAAATGAACTATAAACATAAACGCACAAATAACAAAGATATTAGTAATTTTGTTTGAACGCCCATACAAACCTAACGATACAAGCAACAACGTCACCCCTATCCGAGAGAAAATCCTTTAAAGGCAGAATTATATTTGTCTGACGTGTCGTGTCGTGACGCATCAGAACAGAATCGGTATCATACATTTTGTATGCGACACATCAGAAGCCATCACGACATGTCACAACACATAAGTTGTAAACGTTGCTATACAAAATGTATGATACCCATTCTGTTCTGATGTGTCACGACACGACACGTCAGACAAATATAATTCCGCCTTTACGCCAGTTTCACCCTGAAGCGTAAGTCATTAACAGGGTTTTCACATCCTTAAAATATCAAAATACTACATTTTATACTTAGACAATTAAACTTCCAAAGCCACGACAGTCAAAACTTTATACTTGGTTACCGTAATACCTACCTACGAGATTAAATATGGTTGGCAAACTTTAAGTCTTCCTATAAAGTGGTATTCTGGTATGAGGTAGGTCTGGCTTGCAGGCTATCGGTCTGTAGAGTTGTGGAAGTCAGTATGCTTGACATAACACAACAAGTTGTATCAAAAAAACTCCGGTTAAAGCTTTCTCCATCGCCCGCGGTAATTATTAATATTATTAACGTCTTTTCTCCAAATAGAAGATCTGTGTAAAAAAAGACTTTCAAAGGGTTTTTTTACCTGATTTTGTAATTACTAGGGAAAAAAAAATATAAATCAACGCTCAAGTAATTCATTTACCGCGTAGGTAATTACTCCCAATCTCCAATAATTTAATTTACCCTAATCAAACATTCAACTCAGGGACGAAGTTTTTCTCGGCTTTTTTCTTCCTCATCGACTGAATAAGTAAGGGGATTTTGTAAGATTAGCCGAATCTATTAACGAGGGGGGAAATTCGCATAAGCAATGGGAGTTTTGTTTTTTCTGTATTATTTGGTAAAGAGATCGTTTATTATTAATGTGAATCAATTGTCGAAACACCCTCTTACGCTTTTAAGATTATGTATTAAGAGTTGTTAAGAAACATTTGAGTTAAGTAGAACATAATATAAACAGTATAGGCCTTTCAATGTAACAAATAACAACGACAAATCTCAAAGGAGGGAATCAACATAAAAAAAATAGAAATTGTTACTCTTAACAGAATAAAAAAATCTTCAAATATCCCCATGAAGAGGAAATGAATAAAACATTATTCGAATCATGTTTTTGGTACAATATTGAACAAGAGTCGTGTATTAAAAAAGTATATATTACTCTAATAATATTACTCTCATATTATGCATGGTATTTTGTCGGCCTAAAACTCTGTACTTCTCAAAATTACTTTTTTGCACTTTTGATCTACACCTAAATATAGTCTCGTAAAATATCTAAGCTAAAACATACTTCACACATGAGTTTTTACATCGTCATCATTTACAATCCATATTCGACTCACAGTTGAGTAAGAGTCTCCTCTAAGAATGATAAGGATTAAGCTAATAGTCCACCAAGCTGGCCTAAATCAAATTGGCAAACTTCAAACAGAATCAAGAAAATTCTGAGGTGTGCAGATTACCTCACGATGTGTTTCCTTCACCGTTTGAGGCACGTGATATTCAATTTATTAAAATAAACACTGAAAAATTAGAGATGCACGACCGCATTCGAACATACGCCCTCCGAATCAAAGGCAAATGTCATATTTTACATTAATAATTATAATGAATACAATATGGAACTTAAGCTAACTTATCCTAATAACTATACAAATCATGCCCACGTGGAATGGTGGCAAGAATTATAATTAATATACGAGTAAATCCTTCAAGAATAATTTTGTACATAAATGTAAATAATAATATCCAATTATATAGTATTTTAACTCTTTTGATATTACTGTAGGTACAGATACGCGTTTTCTACAACTGCTTCCTGCTAGATATATTACAAGTATAGAAGAATGATTTATAGGTTTGTGTTCGGTGATTGAATTGAGTGTTAGTTCTTTTCTACTTTTTGCCTCACAAAGAATTTGGGGTCATTATTAAAAACTACAGAAAGTTAGAAACGATTTGTCATTATGCACGCCATTGACGGTCAATCATTCTCGTCATCATAAGTCGAGCCGTCATGCACGCAGTGACCAATACACGATCAGTTATAGTCGTGAGTGCTGCAGAAACGTGAGAATAATTGATCGTCAATGGCGTGCATTACGATTTTTTCCAGCAGACAAAGATACAGGCAATAGGCAGTATTATATGTACCTACCTAGATATAATCTAAAGTGTTAATTCCCTCAGGGTGTACAAAAACAAATGGTGTTTTTGTTGAACAACGTCATGCAAATTTAAGTAGGCCTCCTGATTCGAATATAAAACAGCTTTTGTTAAAAAAATAATTGGGCTTATACAGCCTTAACCCGCTTGTGCCATCATCGTTCACGGTTACGCACATTGTAATGGTAATCAAAATTTTTATATTAATGTTATTTTATCTAACTGTAATAAATAAGTAAAAGCTGAAAAGGAAAAAGTAATCTAATACTTAAACGTTGCTCACGAGATTATCGCCATTGAAAACTACATTGACCATTGGAAACTTATCATTATCAAAATTCAAAAAATTCAAAATTCAATTTAATCTAATGGTGGTAATAATAGAGGAAAAATTACAATTAAAGTTACGAGGGTTCCAAAAGCGCCTTGGTCCGAGAAGAGCCCATAGCAAACTCCACAACGTTCATCATCATCGTTAACAGCCGATGAACGTCCACTCATGGACATAGGCCTCTTGCATGGATTTCCAAATACGACGCTGACGAGCCGCCAGCATCCAGCGGCTCCCTCCAACCAGCCGGATGTCCTCGGTCCACTTAGTGGAGGGTTGACCAACAGTGCGTTTTCCGGAAAATTATAATTTTTTTTTCGTTTCACCATAATCTCAGCATAAATTGAAGTTTTCGGGATGTTAACTCCTAAACATATGCCGCGAAGTTGCAACGCTCGAGTGGGCAACATACTTACAGAACTCATAAACATTAATTTTAAGACATTTTTGTAGGAAATTGAATTCTCTACAGTTCTTTTTTTTTTTATTCTTTACAAGTTAGCCCTTGACTACAATCTCACCTGATGGTAAGTGCAGCAGTCTAAGATGGAAGCGGGCTAACTTGTTAGGAGGAGGATGAAAATCCACACCCCTTTCGGTTTCTACACGGCATCGTACCGGAACGCTAAATCGCTTGGCGGTACGTCTTCGTTCGTTCGGGTTCTACTATAACTTTTTGTTATAATTATGTGAGATGTTGGATCATCATTATTATTCCGATAGTCATTTCAATCAATGGGTAAAGTCTTATTGTGAAAAGCTTCGACCAACACGAAGCATCCAAAAAAAATAAAAAAAAAGATGATGATGAGAAAATGATCAAAGACGGGCAACAGAAGGCAGGTAATCTTTGAATTGGTGTGTGTTTTGAGAAGCTTCAAAAACCTTGTAAGGTTTTTTAACTTTATACGTTATTACATATTAAATTAAATGAGAGACTATTATGTCTAATTGACCTATATTATCTAGTTATGTTTATGGGTTAATAAATTTAAAGAATCACTTATTAAAATTATACCTAGAATTATTCTATTCTTAACAATTATTATTGTTATGAAGTAATAATGGCTTTGATATTGATATTGACATATTATTCGCTCAAATGCTGCCTGCATGTGGGTATGAACATTTCTGTACAACAGGCTTTAGGCATAGTTGGAAGAGAAAGAAGAATTGGTCACATTTATGGTCAAACAATAAATAAAACAAAAGCCTAGATTTTTTTATTTATTTTAGAGAACTATTATTAACTATTTAATCGTCATAATGCATTTCTTACGTTATTATAAAAGAAAGAAATAAAACTCCGAAATAATGTATTGCAACAAAGTATTTCGCTTTATTTAGTAAAAACACTTTTAACACCCGAGGCACTAATTGCAGCATTAAAGGCGTCGCAAAATACCTTCTCCGTCGTTAAAGATGCCGTGACGCAAGCTATAAAGCTGGAAAATGCTTATGCAAATTATTTTACCTGTGCAAGTACTTACCTATAGCTTTTAGCTGTAATCGTGTGAGTAAAAAGATACAGTAATACCTTAATTTATTTATAATTTTTCTCTTTATTTATAAATTCATAAAAATAAATAAATAAAATAAAGAGTTCAGATATAAAGGGGGCCTTATCGCTCAACAGCTATATTTGACAGGCAACCTTATTATTAGAAAAAAATTGTATATTCAATTCTAAATTAATAATAAGGGAATTAAGATACTCTAAATTAATAATATTCAAAAAAGAATGTAATTTTTAGCTAACAATTTAAACCTATGTTCTTTTAAAAAGTAAAAGAAAAAAAATTGTAAGTAAAGAAAATACTAATAAAACTTAATAACATTAAGTTCAAAGATCAACTAGAACTAAACGCCAAGGATTTAGGATTTTTAAAAAACCTTTATTATTATTATTATTATTATATTAGTAGATATTTATAATAATAGTAGCGCCTTTAGTAGATTAACAATTATATGAACAAAATACCTATATAAAGAAAATCCTGCTTAATGACAAAAACTTTGTTGTGTAAATTAATTTAATTTACAAAATGTATTAAAATATTACGTAATGTTTGAAAAGCGTAAGGCGATGAATAAAACATATGGACGGCGGAAAATTTTCCTAAGTTCTTACTAAGATAATATTAATACTGTTTTAATACTGAGCTCCCGATGGACATGACCTTCATCTTAATATAATTTCCCTCGGGTCGTGTGGCAAACATGCCCTGTAAATTATATCAGCGTTAATCGTAAATTCTAGGTCTTATTGTTTAACGCATAGTAAGTAAAACCCTAATCAAATTTTAGTTAAATAATATTACTTGAATGTAATATTTATAAATTAATTTCAGTTAATTCAGGATCATGTCCTCTATAATATATATATAAATAGCCGCTTAGCTTTTTTTTCTGTTGTAAAATACCAATTTGGTACTTCATAGGATTACAATCTAGCCTACTTATGTGAATAATTAGTAATTTAACTTTAATCTAAACTTAAATAACATTCAATTATTACTTAATCTTAGTATTTCGCTAACTATTACGGTACTTGCGGTGACCCATCGAAAAATACCATTAAAGATTTTTTTAAGGAAACTCTAAGAGTCTGTAGCGAAGGGTTGGCACTAAGCTGATGGTCTGACGACTGTAGAGATGATTTCACAAATCTATGACATGACAGAACCCTTGAAACATGTATCTACCTTGTAAAGGTTTTTGGCTGATGGGGTGGGAAGCTTCGGTCGTCGCTAGTTACCACTCTACCGGCAAAGATGTACCGCCAAGAGATTTAGCGTTCCGGCACGATGTCGTGTAGAAACCGAAAGGGATTTTCATCCTACTCTTAACAAGTTAGCCCGCTTCCATTTTAGATTGCATCATCATGTGAGATTGTAGTCAAAAAAATGCCTTCACGATCTAAACTCCAGTACTGGCTACCGTAGTTACCCTCTTTCGATAATGACGAATAATGAATAGAGGATTAGGACCATAGTTAACCAACTCTATCTCTCCTAAATTGAGGTAAGTCAGGTCCTCGCAGGCTTTCGATCCATATGCTCGAATGGAAAATTCCGTGTTGCTTAACAACACGAAAATTAAAGCTTAATTTCTACATCAATGGACAGAAATAAAGATCAATTTTGCAATGATACCGGAAAGGGATTTCTGAGTCAGTGAGTTGAAACCGTTATTGACACTTTGACTGAAATTTATCTGATCGGGCATTTATTCGAAAGAAAAAATGTACAAATTATATTTTCGATCGAGTATCGAGCATGTGTCTTGTAAAACAAAAAATGGCTCGTCAAGCGTCAAGCGGTGAGCTTTTCATATTCGATGGTATATTGATGTAAATTTAAACAAAAATATTTTTAAATAATTTGTATTCCAATATTGGGTTTGTTTTCGTTCGAGTGTTTATTTTAATCATTTTCAATTTTCCTCAAGAAAATATGTGTTTCCAAAATATGCGATTGTTGTTGGTTATAATTTTTTCAATATCCTTTTCAACGACATTATATTGTACCTAGTCCTATCATTGTAAATCATTGATTTGAAATGTCAAATATATAATAGAACTAGCTGACACCGCGCGGTTTCACCCGCGTGGTTTCCGTTACTGTAAGAGTACGGGGATAATATATAACCTATAGCCTTCCCCGATAAATGGGCTATCTAACACAGAAAGAATTTTTCAAATCGGACCAGTAGTTCCTGAGATTAGCGCGTTCAATCAAACAAACAAACAAACAAACTGTTTAGCTTTATAATATAAGTATAGATTAATATATATATATAAGAAAAAATATAATGAAAATATAATAGAATAGCAAATGCCCGCTACTTCGTCCACGTGAAAAGTGTAAACTCATTCAATTATATTAACCCCATTATGTACCTACTTACATTTCAGAAGTAGAGTTTTTTATGACACAGTTATAGACTTATTACTTCATAAAAATGTTTGTAACATGCATTAGAGTCGCGTAGTGGATCTAAACTCCATCTAACGGGCGGCTTCAGACAGCCTCGTGACACAGTGGGTAGTGACCCTGCTTTCTGCATCCATGGTCGTGGGTTCGATTCCCACAACTGGAAAATGTTTGTGTAATGAGAAAAGGTGTTTTCCAGTGTTTGGGTTATCACAAGCTACTCCCGCCAGTTTGCCCCTACTCACTATTCCCAACTGAAACAACTAGCGCCACCTAGCGTCAGCACAAGCCGGCCGAATGATTCCGACAATAGTCGAGTGACGTCATACCCTTTTCAGACTACTTATTTCCAAAAGTCATCGTTATCAACCCATATTCGGCTCACCGCTGAACTCGAGTCTTCTCTCAGAATGAGAGGGGTTAGACCAATAGTCCACCACGCTGGCCCAATGCGGATTGGCAGACTTTATACACGCCGAGAATTGAGAAAATTGTCTGGTATGCAAGTTTCCTCAAGATGTTTTCCTTTAACGTTTGAGGCACGTAATATTTAATTTCTTAAAATGCACACAACAGAAAAGTTGGAGGTTCATGCCCTGGACCGAATTTGAACCCACACCCTCCGGAATCGGAGGCAGAGGTCATATCCACTGGGCTATCACGGCTTCAACAGTATATTTATTCATTTATTTATAAAGTGAGAGCTGTAGTAGACGGTTTTTTTTATTCTCTACAAGTTAGCTCTTGACTACAATCACAACTGATAGTGAGTGATGATGCAATCTAAGATGGAAGCAGGCTAACTATTCCAACAAGGAATAGGATGAAAATTCACACCCGTTTTGGTTTATACACGACATCGTACCGGACCACTAAATCGCTTGGCGATATGTCTTTGCCAGCCGTACCAGACCTGGACCAAAACTAGATCAAACCCAGGGCCTCTGTCTTGTAAATACCACTGCACCACGGAGGCCATCAACAGAAGCTGATAATGATAATGTTAACCCTGCTCTTGTACTAACATAATGATTCGAATAATAAAAAGTAATATTTAAAATCAACTGAAGAAACGCTAAGAACCATGATGATCATGATCAAGAGGGTATGGCACGTGAACCACGAAATTCTTTTTTTGGTTTGTAACAAGTTCGGTTAGCTCGTTTGCTTCAAATGAGGCAATGTTTCCCGGGAAGCGATTTCGCGGTACAGAGTAATTACAACGTAACAGAAAATCCCTTGACATGAGATTTACTCGAATAAGAACTTTTTAATGAGACCCACATCATAAGAAATATACTCAAAATGGAATTAAAACTGTACCTAACCATAGCTTATTAAGAATATAACAATGTTAGATGTTATGAATTACGAATGAAGAAAAATTACGATAAAAATAAGAGCGTACAGAGAAAAATACCTAATTTTCTGTTGTTATTGTGACTAGCATAAGTTTGCGATTTCGTCTGCGTGGAAATATACTGCTTATATTTCGTAAGTAGGTACATGGAAATATCAAAAAATAATTCATTTTTTTAATTTTGTGTTATAAAAACAATTACCATATCTTTTTCCAACTAGTCGGGAAAGACTCTAAGAGTGGGTACGACAATAGACCAACGGGCGGGGATCGAACCACTACCCCTCGGTGATGAGTTCGACCGCTCTTACTGTTGAGCTATTGAGGCTCAAATATACATACAAAAAAATATATACAGAACATACTACGAATAATAGAAAAAAGTATTAACTGCTACTACGACTGCGAGTAAATAGATTTGTTTCAGACAACAATATAATTATTTATAAAAATTACTCGTGCGGACTTGAAAAGAAAATTTGTGTGGACCTAAACATAACATAGTGGATCAATTATAATTAGAATTTAAAAAAATCTATATTTTCTTATATAGATTTTATAAAATGAAATTTTGGATTTTGATGAAAAGTTGGATGTATAAGTGAATCTTAAGTATATTAAATTCAAGATAAAAAAATGTCAAATTAGTAGATTATTAATATACTTCAAAACTAAAGCATACAAAATATGAATGTGGGAATGTCTAAAGAAATTAGATGCTTCAGCCTGAGGAGAGAGACATTATTAAAATTTCCATTTCAAAGGCATTCAAAAGGGGAATAAAAAAACTGGAATTTATTTCGACCCTCACTTAACGCTTCTGTTTTAATAAATTCAAGTAAGAGGATTCCATAAAATTAATCTGTCTATACATTCTGTATTTATATTGCACGAATATGTTAAGTAACGAAATAACAACGAAACCGCTTGACGTACAAAGTTAAAATTTGGTAGGGAGGTAGTTTAAAGTTAGTAGACGTTCGCTTAAGAAGTATTTTGCGAGAGAGAGCCGGAATAAATTTAGCTTGACTTTTATAAATTGATATCGATGTATTTCGGACCCTTATTCCATGTACTATACGAAATTATTTTATATATTACCATGCATTTTTCCGGGATGAAAAGTAGCCTATTTGTTAATCCAGAGTAAAATCTATTTCCATACCAAATTTCAGCGAAATCGCTTAAGTAGTAACGGCGTTAAAGACTAACAAACACATTCATAAAAACTTTCGCGCTTATAATATTAGAACGATTAAACCCTATTGTTATTACCATAATTATTAGTTACTTAAATAGTGTAGGAGCATAGGTTTTTAGCGAACGAACTTTTAGCTTCAAAATGAAGTACGTCTGGCTACGCAGGCTGTTCTGTAAGTATATAATCCCTCTAGACAAAAATGCTAGCTTGAAATAAATACCTTCCTTGTATCTTGCTGCTTTATTTATTTTTTCTGTGTCGTTCAGACTTACTACTAAGGCGCTCTTGCAACGTTACCAGCGGAGATTAAAGAAATGGCTAAATGTTTTTCTGTTTGTCTTGACTAAAGAGACTTACGAGTTATTTATTGTAACGACTACAGTAATAAAAGCACCCCTACTGACTTCATTGCACGTTAAATCTAACTTACATTTCATGTTGTACTATTTTCTCTGTACGTTCTAATAAATTTAGATAAAAATTATTTTTAACCTTAAAAGAAGGAGAGGTGTTGTAATTCATCGCGTATGTTTTTTTTTTTGTTTAATGGTTGTTACCTTAGAACTTCTTAATTTATTAACCAATTCTTATTTTGATTGAAAGAGTATACTTCCAGATTGGTCCCTTTCATTGGAAGATAGAGGAGGTTATGGAGCAACATATAGGCTATTATCCTGAAAAACATGGCTCTTACAGTATTTGTAAAAAACAGAATTTCACGCGCACGAAGTCACGGGCGTCCGCTAGTATATACGTATAAAACTCCACCTTTTTGATGTCCGTTAATAAAGCGTTTTCACAAACACAAAGCCTTTCACTCCTTTGAAACTCAGCAAGCAGTCAGCATTTTTTCACACTCACTTGAGCTGCAAAATTAAAAAGAAGTTTTACAGCATAAAATGTAACGAAGTCAGAAATGGAGTTGCCAGCTTTCGTTTCAGCTGTTTATGTATGGGGCGCTAACAGACTACGGACTACATCGTCTGCAGCTGTAGAGATGTCAAGGGGCACTTGTTCGTTGGATCGTGTGCTATCTTGTTTATGCTCTAAAATGGAGCATATTGCAGCCGTTGCCTTGTTTTGCGGTATTTTGTGAGCCATGTTTATGAAGGCTCTCGGCTAAATTTACTTTCGAGTCTCCAGTGTAGAGATCACTCAAGCAAATAAGTTTATTCCTCGACTATTTAAATTTTAAAATTTTGAATATCACAATCGTCATCATCAAAAACCCTTATGCAGCTCACTGTTGACCATAAATCTCCTCTCAAAATGAGAGGGGTTGAGCCTTCACACACGTAGAGAATTAAGAAAATTCTTAGGTATGCAGGTTTCCTCACGATGTTTTCCTTCTCCATTTGAGACACGTGATATTTAATTTCTTAAAATAAGCTGGCTTAGCCCCTCTCATTCTGAGAGGAGACTCATGCTCAATAGTGAGCCGAATATGGGTTGTTAATGATGATGATAATCCCTGTAGCACACCATTGAAATGGTACTTCATAACTAATATAATTTTGAGTAAAATATATTGTATAGTCAAACAAATCATACCAACTCTTGCAAATTTGAATTTCTACAATAATCAAATAAGTATCCACATAATACTTCCAAAATTGGAAAGTTCAAAGTTTTCAATAAGATTACGTCATTTGTGTGGAGCATTATTTTTTCAAAAAATTTGCAAAAAGGCCGTCAAGTATTATTTTTCCTTGTAAAATTGTTTGTATGAGATCCGCCCTTCCCCTTGTGAATTGGTTCCCACATAATGAATCGTTAACAAGGCGGGAAATTTATGTTTTTACCTTCTATAAAAATTGATGAACAATAATACTCAATATATATTTTTTTGTACTTTCTGTATCTATAACTAATCTAGATAATATTAATCTATCTGACACATTAATACATTTTAACATTAGTATGCTTATTTGCCTAAATTTATGAGCATTCCCCTAGGCAACCTTCTCATTCTGAGAGGAGTCTCGTGCTCAACAGTGTGCTGAATATGGTTTGTCAATTATATGAATGTGAAAAGGAGATATTGGATAGAAGCAGGCGTTACTTTGCGGAAGTTCATCATGAATATATAATAATTTATTTATTATGCTATTATCCGCGAAAAGCCGATGAACCCACGCGACAACGTCACCCAGGTCCGACGAAAAACTCTCTACCTACGTTACACCCCGAAACCGGAGCATCCTCAGGAGATGTTGATTGTATTTCGTCGGACCTGGGTGACGTCGCGTGGGTTCGTCGGCTTTTTGCGGATAATAGCAAAATAAATAAATTATTATATATAAAAGGAATTATTGAATGTTACACGGTTCTTTTTCCACAAATCACACATATATGTCATTACTGTTAGTCTACAATATAACTTTTATTTTAAATAATGATCTTGGATAGTTATTTTATCAAATAAGCCTATACTCGGGTAAAACAATCAAACCAATAAAAAATATGACAGTTTGTAAAAAAAATGTCACAACCAGCCCCGGTCTCCCCTACGTTTCACCCCGAAACCGGAGCATCCTCAGTTCAATGTTGATTGTATTTCGTCGGACCTGGGTGACGTTGCCGCGTGGGTTCGTCGGCTTTTCGCGGATAATAGCAAAATAAATAAATTATTATATATAAAGGAGAAATGTTTTGTATTTAAGCAACCAAGTGCTAACATTTAACAATAGCAAAACAATTGTGCGTAATTAGATCAAAATATACAAACGGATGAGGAATAAAACAGAATTAGCATAAAAAGGTTACGTCAAGTTGTATTCAAATCAGCATAGGTACTTGTGTGCAGAGGATAATATATTCAAATGTCTCCAGCGGCAATCGAATTTACATTTAACTTCGAATAAACTGCGGATCACCGTATAAAAATAATGCTTCATCATAAAAGGAAATATAAAATCTGTATAACTTCGTGTACAGTTGACGTCAGATCTTTATCAATGTACGGATTGTAAGTAGTCCTAACGTAATTATTCAGATATTTCGTAACATTTGAATTGGTAAAGTAAATACCTAAGAACCAACTTGAATCTATAAAAAATATGTTTTAGTACCAATACTAGCAGGCATCCACAACTCTCTCTGTGGAAATTTCTTTCATATTAACTTTTTTAATCTGGTTTTAATCTGTGGTTAACGGTGCAGGTTGACGATCTAGTTTATAAGTTATTGATATTTTAAAAATTAAATCTAATCTGTTAACCCAAATAAATTTATAAAAAAAAGATTTGTTTTTTACGATCTTGATTTAATAAACCCGTCATAATATAATAAAATCTAACAGTCTAGAAAGCATGAAAATCCGTTTAACATTTACGGAGATCTTCGCAAAATGACTGAATAATAAATAATTTTAATGGTTTTTTTTTTCAATTTAGTAGTAAAAAGTATATTACAAGGTAGATTTTAAGTCACGTCTTCATAATCCTGTTCAGTTGAACAACTCATAGATGCTGTCTAAATAATCTGCTTCAGTTAAATGAATTAATTTTTCACTTGGCAACACATAATGATGTGTACCCGATAAGTTACAATCATATCTGAGGTCCTCTGTTATTAAACTTATTCTCATTTGCAATCCTTTACTTAATTATAATAATATCATCAAAACAATAATTTACATCTAATTTAATTACTGTGAAAAACAAACGAAAGTTTCAACTTCTAAATTATTTTGAACTGACTGTACACGATTTTCTTCTTTTGGTATTTCGTTTTATAATTTTTACGGCCGGGTCGAGCTCGCGTGGTTACTCTTCGTAATCGTAATTTATATTAACATCGGCCCATCCCGAAAAAACATATTTGAAATTCATGGATTCGTGCCGTTGAAAAATTACTTGAGTGTTATATAAGCATCTTACAAAATACCAAGGCCGGGTAGTAAATGATTTAAAAAGCAACTTTATACCTAATTACCCAGATACAATTCAAATTCTAAATTAGGCTTAGTTTACAAGTTCTTTTGTAACGACTATTTCGACGTTACCGGTTTTTAAGACAGACGGGTCTGCTGAGAAACGCCGGCAATAAACTCAATAGTAGGTACATTGTTCATTATACTACGAGCTATAGTTCGCACGCCGAATGATGATCCCTATGACGTTTCAACTGACAGTTGTATTAGTGATGCGATACAATTTCTTATCAGTCATAACATAAAGTCGATAACAGCTTGACGACGTAACTTTTGCAGCACGTGTACGTGCTGACATCTAAATTAAGTTGTCAAGCTGTTATCGACTTTATGTTATGACTGTTATGAAATTGTTTCGCATCACTAATACAACTGTCAGTTGAAACGTCATAGGGATCATCATTCGGTGTGCGAACTATAGTCTTAGGAACTACCGCCATGAATATTTCTGCTGCCAAGCAGCATCGCTGTGCTCACGTCTTAAGGGGTTGGGGTTGGTTGGTTAGTATTTTTCTAGTAGTAGATACATATTATACCAATTTTTATAATTATACCTAACTAGAAAAATTAAGCACTTTCCATACAAACATTCAACCCCTATTTCACCCCCATATGATTATATTTTCGGGATAAATAAATAAAAGTGTCACATAACCGTATTATGGTCTCAAATCATGCCAAGTTTCAACAAAAACATGGACGGACAGACGACAAATAAATAAAAAAAATATATGTTTTTGATTCCTTACCGATTATATCGTCTTCCAACAAAATTTTCAAAATTTCTTCAATGTACAGAATTGGACATGTTACAGTTTTATTTTTTGGTCAGTTAAAAATAAAAAAATAATTAAAATGTTTTTTTTTTCCGTGAGAAGGTCGATTATTGGCTTTATTTCGTTCAATCTCAACTATAACATGCGATATCTTTTGACTTAGCAATTGAATATTGTCGATATTGCCAATATCTTCTGAAGATGTGACGGTGTCAAAGTGAAACTTTCAATGTGAATATTAAGTTGGTTCAGACTCAGAGATGCGTTGGTATATGGATTTTTCAGTTTTTCCATGTCAGGAAGTTAACAATTTATATATCAAGAAAGTTGTTTCAGAAATGTATGACGCCTTAGCTAAGTATAAGTACAGTAGTTTTTTTTCCTGTTTTTTTAGTACAGTAATTCAATATGTTAAGAGTGACAATATAGTTATTGCATACAGTTTGTTTCTTACTATAGTATTATTTGCAGTAAAGAATATTATTTTTATAATAGAGGTACAGGTTAACAATACACAATGGCGGAAAATTAAGACATTGACATTGTCAACTGTCATCAAGTAATAATATACGTGACGTTTGCAGCTATGTGTTCTATTGTGTGAAAATATCTTTGTTTTCATTCCTTCAGTAGAGTTTTGCTGATGAAAGTAGAGACTGAAATCGCTAATAAAAAAATATCCAAGAAAAAAGTTGTTGGTAGTTTGTATTAGTTAAGTTGGAGGGGAATATTGGGGGAATATATATTCTTTTTATAAACAAATAAAAATAAGCTGCTCGAATACCTGTAGTCTGGTAGTTTAAGGCATAACTTTGACTTAAAACGTAGACCACTCTTGTAAGTTCAAGCTATAACGGAATTTTGTCCGGAAAATGCCGTTACTTAGCAAGGTATTTGCACCACTTTCATCCACAGCTGGCCCCAGGCCAAAAGAGATGTTATTATTTTATATTACGACACCACATGTAGGCTACTCTGAACTCTGAAGACGGCTTGACATTTAACCAAGAGAAGGGAAGCATATGGGAATGAATTTTGTTCTTTGGCACCGTTTCGAAAATTAAATTCCGAAAGCGGTGCCAAATTATGCTCCTAGCTTATAAACTGTTTTATACCCACATATTTTATAGTGATTTGACCAGATCATAAATCTGTTATTATCATTATTATCTACCCATATTCGGCGCACTGCTGAGCTTGAGTCTCCTCTCAGAATTAGAGGGATTAGGTCAAAAGTCCACCACGCTGGCCTAATGCGGATTGGCAGACTTCACACACGCAGAGAATCAAGAACGTTCTCTGGTACGCAGGTTTCCTCACGATGTTTTCCTTTACCGTTTGAGACACATGATATTAAACTTCTTAAAATGCACACAACAGAAAAGTTGGAGGTGCATGCCCCGGACCAGATTCGAACCCACTGGGTTATTATACTACCTTCTATTAATATACTTAATAAAAGTACAAAATCATATTCCCTAGTACATTTTACTTATCTATTACTCAATTCAAGACGTTGAATTATAAATTTACACTTCGTACTACATACTACGTTACTACTTACATATAAATTCCCGAAAAGTCAGGAAACAAAGGACCCTTATGAAGACTAAAGTGAACCATTCCGCCACGAAATTATTATTATAATAAGGTCACTAATCTAATTATTAATTAAGGATTTTCGGTATTAGGGTTTAGCGGTCGATATTAGCGTTTAGCGGCCGATATTAGGGTTTAGCCAGATTATAGCGGTATTGATGTTACAATAGTAAACACAGAACTAAAGAACAGGTACTAGGTACTGTCAAACTGTCCCACCAAAGTGGTACGTTCAACTGTCAACTCATAATGCAAGTGAGAATTGAGATTAGAACAATTAGAATTAACACATTGGCTTTAACACATTAATGCTAACGCGTTAATATCGTAGTCCTATATGATATTGATTCATCCTAATGATATTGGTATTTATCAGCTGAATTTATTGCTATAGGCTTATTTAATAGCCCACTACAGGACCCAGGCCTCCCTCATAAAGGAGAGAGGATATGGAAGTGAAACCCACCACCTCCAAAGTAGGTTAGTGGGGTTAGGGTGATAATGATAATTAACTATCATTATCAAATGTTAAAGAGGATGACCGATACTGACGGTTTAAGTTCAAAATGCTGATGACGGAGATATTTATTTTATACAATCGTTTATAAGACGTTAGACATACGATAGGAAGTTGGCCGAGTAAATCGAAGAGTAAACTAAAAGGTAGGTATAGTGATATATGAGACCCAGCACATCTTACTAAATCGTCCAACTAATAAATTGGACTCCAATCGCATCAAAATAACGATTCCCTTTCCAATATATACAATTAAAAAGTTGTTCAACTAAGTTGTAGAAGTACGCAATTTCGTGGGCCAACTTACAATTGTATGTCTGCAGGCATTCTAAACCAAACCAAACCAAACCAAAGTCACCGACATAGCTCAACGAGTTGCGAAGCTGAAGTGGCAATGGGCGGGGCACATAGTTCGAAGAGCCGATGGACGTTGGGGTCCCAAAGTGCTAGAATGGCGACCCCGCACTAGTAAGCGCAGTGTTGGCCGACCCCCCACCAGGTGGACTGACGACATCAAGCGAGTCGCAGGGATTCGCTGGATGCAGGTGGCTCAGTATCGTGATGTTTGGAAGTCCCTACAAAAGGCCTATGTCCTGCAGTGGACGTCCATCGGCTGATATGATGATGATGATGAAGGCATTCTAAATGCTTACGGGTAAAAATACTCTATGCACATAAGTTCTGTTAACTCAACTACGCGGTATATTAAAGGAAAGAAACGAGGAAGGTAATCGCACAATAAAAAGGGTAACTCCCTTTGCCGTGCGTGACCACAAACTCAATGCAAATTATACTCCCATACAATTTATACAAAAGAACGAAATGTGGCCTTTTAACGCGACACGAGAAATCGATAAAAGTATAAGTAAAAGGATTTTGTTCGACGCAGTCTTGTGATCAGAACTTTGCTTAGTTAAAAGTACTTTAGAGAAAAACTCACGTCGTAGGAAATATATGCTACCACCATGCACTTTTTCTCTTAAACAGTATCTAAATGCTATATCAGTTCAAAGGTTACCTTTACATACAGATATTTTTTTGATTTATGTATTGAAACGAATTAACAATTATTCTAAAAACTATTTTCGCCAAACTGCACAACTGTACAAGCAGTTTTATTTGACTTACAAAAGAAAACGGCAATTTCATAGCTAAAGACCTAATATATTTTGATTACAAGTACGTGATAGCCCAGTGGATATGACCTCTGCCTTCTGTTCCGCAGGGCGTGGATTCGAATCCGGTCCGGGGCCATTCATCTCCAACTTTTCAGTTGTGTGCATTTTAAGGAATTAAATAGCGCGTGTCTCAAACGGTGAAGTAAAAACATCGTCAAATTCGCAGAGAACTCTTTAATTCTCTGCATGTGTAAAGTCTGGTATTGGGCAAGCGTCGTGGACTATTGGCCTAACCCTTCTCATTCTGAGAGAATACTCGAGTTCAGCAGTGAGCCGAATATGGGTTATTAATGATTATGATGAATTTAATTGCTATAAAGATCTTGCATATTTTTTTACACTTATGAGATCTATGGTGACTATTTGTCAATTTTATTATAATAGTGTTCCTAACGTACCTACATGGAAATTAGCTATCTAGGAGTTTATTGGCAAGTGTGAATGTTTATTTTGATTGTAGTATATATGCGTGTGATGAGGCATGAAATAATGGAAACACGGGTTAATAATTTCCTATACATTCAGGCACAATTTGATCAGTCCAAACTCTAGTTAAGCTTGGACAAACATAATATTGACAATCCACACTCAATAGACTGGACTGGAAACGTAAGCCCTTTATCTTGTTTCACAAGATAATCCTTCGCAAACACACAGTTAGAATGCTATCTGTGAATAATTCGATCATTTTTAAGCTCCAACAAACGTCCGGACCCGAATCGATTTCACTCAAGGAGTGAATCCGAAATCGTTCTCGATTCATTGATTCAGAAATCGTTCGCTCGTGTCTTTGCTGAAATCACCTTTATTTTTAGCCGTTGATGTAGAAGCGTGAGTTTTTTCTCAATAAAATACATCTAGTGTCCAATGAAAGCGAGCGAGCTATGCTTGGAGTTTCTCTGCGTGATCGAATCAGGAATGAGGAGATCCGCAGACGAACCAAAGTCACTGACATAGCTCAGCGAGTCGCGAAGCTGAAGTGGCAATGGGCGGGCCAATGGAAGAGCCGATGGACGTTGGGGCCCCAAGGTGCTGGAATGGCGACCCCGCACCGGAAAACGCAGTGTTGGGCGACTCCCCACTAGGTGGACCGAGGATATCAAGCGGGTTGCAGGGAGCCGCTGGATGCTGGAGGCTCGAGATCGTTGTGCTTGGAGGTCCATGCAAGAGGCCTATATCCAGCAGTGGACGTCTATCGGCTGATAAGGGTAAGGTAGGTAAGAGTCCAATATCCTACTCATTTATACCCATAGTTATAATAAAACTGGTCGAATTCTATACATTTATTCGCAATTTGAGTTTTTACTTATACCAGTTGTAACAACAAACGTTAGCGTGGCATAACGGATGACAGCGCCATCTAGAATCTATACTTATAATACGAATTCTGTTCAATTTGTACATTCTGTACATTGAAGATATTTTGTGAATTTTTGTTGGGCCTTATATAATAGATAAGGCCTTATATAATCGATACTGAAGCTAAAAATACTTTTTTAGACTCGTAGTTAGCGATCAACTCTCGGAACCATAGGTCATCACTGGCAACACGCACTGTTTTAATTAATATACTTAATTCATATTCCCATATTAAAAGCATCTTACTACGTGTATAATTTATCAGAATTTCAGAATTAATAGTAAAGCATACATAAGGTAAGACCCCCGGGAAATCAAGATAAGACGGATAAAGGCCAATGCAGAATTCAATATTTAGTTTGAGGGATTGTTATGAGAAGTAGGTACCCACTTTTCACAGAATACGAGTAACAATAAATATTCCGTTACATTATTTGAATATTCGATTTAATATTTATTACCTTATCAACATCATCAAAACATATAAATATATTAAAGCGTCAATCTGTAATTTCAAACTAATTCTGTTTTCTCAAGTGCTTATACTTATAGATACACAATACAAAAAAAATATTTGCCTGTCTGTCTGTTAGTCCGGACAAATCTTTGGCACAGCTGACCGATTTTAATGGTACTGTCACCGGAAGATAGAGGAGGTTACTGAGCAGAATGCAGCTGAATCAGAAGCAGAGGTCATGTCCACTGGGCTATCACGTCTCTCGTACCCATTAATACACTTACCTTTTTTAATCAACCAATAAGAGAGTCATTATATTTTTATACAGGGTGGGTCAATTTTTTTTGGCAAATCACGAGAGCATTAAGCTTGGGACAGATACAACGTTTCTGCATTTACCGCACACCCTGTCATTAAGCTGACAATTGAAACATGGCCGAGGATTAAGGCTCTAACACACTTACACACTCCCGAAATCTACGACATCTAATCAATACATATAAATAAAACTCTAAGTATTTAAATAATGATTTATTTACTCTCTACGTACGTTTCACCCCGAAACCGGAGCATCCTCAGGAGATGTTGACTCTACAACGTGCAACTGCACGTCGTCGATCGAGTCGAGTCCTTTTCGCGGATGAAAGCAAAATGAATAAATCATTATATAATCATGATGAACTTCCGCAAAGTAACGCCTGCTTCTATCCAATATTTAAAACTCTATTTGTCTGTGATAACAAAATAACTATGTTTTTTTACCACTTTACAAACCTCAATAAGTGAACAAGTTTTTAAATTGATGGTACACTTCAGTTCCATATATTATTTTTCAGGACAATTTTTATAAATCGTGTCATCTTAATGTAAGAAAAATAATTATTGCACTTAAAGCTTCTTCTACAAAACAAATAAAACATTATTTATAAAAATAGTATAATAGTACGTTGGTAACTTATCCCGTAATGTTTAATAAAAATTAGATATTTAAAATCTTAATAACAGCAGCTAAAGCATTGAAAAAACTGATTCAAAATAGAAAAATTTTAAAAATTTGAAAAAAGAATAGCTTGGTCACATGAGGGATTTTTTCAAAACTATTCAAATAAGTTTTCTGTTGTAGATAGTTTGAGGGTGTATCTACCATTTGCGTATTATCCATTAATAACGGGACACCCTGAAATTGAACTTACCATTTTCTTATGTTCTTCAGAATGGGTATACTAAAAATATTCTAAAAACGTCATCAAGTACAACTTTAGGAGACAAACGTTATTAATTTATTTTTATTTAAAAAAAATATTTGCCATATTTCATAATGACCAATATTCCCCAAACTACAACCAAAGGGAAAGACTGTAGTAGGAGTCGGTACGACAATAGGCCAACGGGGCGGGAATCGAACCACTACCCCTCGGTGATGAGTCCGATCGCTTCACCGTTGAACTATTGGAGCTCTGAATTAACAATAACTATGATGACTAACATTTACTTGCGCTAGCTAAAACTATGTCTGAGAAAATGTCATAACAAAATTTAAGGTCAAAACTCATTATTACCTTCTGACGAATAACGAAAACGCCTCGCTTGCGGCACCCTGCGCTGTCACCGACCGCTTGCCGGCAACATGTTCACGTCACTTCGGATGTCCGAGAGCTGGTGGTTATTTCCTACAACCACTCGTTTTACCAGAAAATTTATTTCACGCACATGCAAATTGTGGAACTAACTTTCCGCTGCGCTGTTTCCAACAAGTTTTAATGTGGCAAATCCCTCAAAGGCCGGCAACGCATTAAAAGTACCACTGGTGTAGGAAGTTTATTACAGTGGTAATCACTTAACATTAGGTAACCCGCATACTCTTGCTTGCTTTACGATAGCAAAACTCGTTTCACTTTTTATGTCAAATTAAACATGAAACGTGAACGTGGCGAAATAATTAAAATGCATTATATTAGGTATATCAATAAAAATAAAACAACCATTTATTATATTATTGTGACCAATAACAATGATAAAAATATAAATATCCAAGTAAATAATGAAAACTAGCGTTTACAAATTTAAAGTATTTTTTTGTACTTTCGTTCTTCCAACTTTGTTGACTTTATTGACTATACAATGTTATTATGTTGAGTATTCAGCCAAAAAACTTTTTTTAAGTTTACCTATAGGAGTTGGTGAAATTACCCACTAGCGCACGGAGGTGATCACTTAATGGCATTTGTAGGGCAACACATATGACCTGTTTCTAGGATGCCCTGCAACGTTGTTTTATTGAAGATCATAGACGAAAGTGTTACACCTAATATCAGGTAACCTTCTTCCGTGGTAACATAAAAATATACTGTCTAGAAAGACGACAAATAGTGACAGTAACCCTAGTCGATTTTACATAATTATTATTATTTAATTCGGCGATGGTCCTGGGTTCGATACCCGGCTTTAATTGGTCCAGGTCTGGCTGGTGGGAGACCGTGCCTAGTTACCACTCTATTAGCAAAGACGTACCGCCAAGCGAATTAGCGTTTCAGTACGACGTCGTATAAAAACCGAAAGGTGTGGGTTTTCATCCTACTCCTTACAAGTTAGCCCGCTTCCATCTTAGATTGCATCATCATTTACCATCAAGTGAGATTGTAGTCAAGGGCTAACTTGTAAAGAAAAAAAAATTAAACTCTGAAATTGGCAATTGGGTTGAATTTCATTATTTGAAACAGAACGAGAATAAAACAATTCATAACATAAACAAAAGGGAAACATAAAATTAAGGAATCCCCCGATTAACAACAATCATTTTACTCGTAAATAAATCATCTCCTCGCTCAACGCTGCCAAGACAAGCGAAAAATTCAGTTGAGGAAAAACAAAACTCTCTGACCCATGAAAAAAGAAGTTTGTTTGGTATTTATGAAAGGGCTCGGCTTTTGCCACTTTACGAGGTCATTACAGAAATCGTTAAATGTATGATTTGGGCCCCGTTTCTGTCAGGAATTTATTTAAACTTTACCACGAACGTTAAGAAATTTTAATTAATTAGGTATAACCGTATAAAATTAAAACAATGCGCGGTTTGTTTTATTAGTTAGTAAAATTAAATTTGAGGGTTAATATTGTTTGGAACTAAAGCAATATCTTCCGGATTAGATAAGTTTAACGTCTATAAATAAGTAAATACAACTTATGTATGGATTGTTGACCGAGCAAAGCAGTTTCTGTCAAGGATACTATGTCTACTTGAATGAATATGTTTATTATATAAGTAACTATCCAACTTTCTATAAATAGCAATTATGCGTCATGTTATGCTGTTTTTTTTATCATAGATGGATAGAATTTAGAATAGCCGATGATTTATGGCAAGGCGATGGATTTAGCACAATAATAAGAGGAGAGCGGAGCTAAAAGTACCGATTTTGACAAAACTTTACATGATTCAGATAGTACTTACTCGTACAAGTACTATGTCGGAAAATTGTGGTTCATCTTAAGCCAAATTTAGTCGATAATACGAATTTCCCCCGGCACTTTCAGCCCCGCTCTCCCCTACCTATTGAGCAAAAGCGTTTTTCGGATTATCTCGATAGCTATAACTTATTTTCTTATTTATATTTGAAACATGAAAATAATGCAAAGCTTTCAACACACGTTTGTGATTCAAACGTAAAGATGCTACGTTCAGATCTGAAATAAATAAATAAATTCAGACAATACATCGCTTGATAGATAGCCCAAAGCCCGTTACTTGTGTTTTAGGTACTAAGATAAGTGACGAATGTACATTGAATACATCGCTTGATAGATAGCCCAAAGCCCGTTACTTGTGTTTTAGGTACTAAGATAAGTGACGAATGTACATTGAACGTATATGTATATTGTATACACATACTAGCGGACCCGGTCAAACTTCGCTTTGACTCATTCCCTACCCCTATCCTGTTCTACTGCCACCCTGCCCCTACCCTTACCCTACTCCTACCCTACACCTACCCTACTCCCACCCTAACCCTACTTTACCTCATTAATAATATCAGTAGGTATAGATAACTATATACTTACAATGTATCATGTATACCTACTTAAACCACTCAGTTACACGAAAACACCCATACTATTCACCATACACCAACTATTCATAATTTTGTAGTTGTGGAAATCGAACCCACGTGCTTTCGGTGCAACGCACTCGACAGTTGAACCATTGAGACTTGAATAAAACACGACTTCTAATTTTATACTGAAATATTTGTACTCGTATCTATAAGTTATCGACGACCATAAAGTGCGTAGAGTCAGCGGTGATTGTCTACATGGCAATATGACGTCATTAATCTCTCAGTAATGGTCTCCCAAATGCGGTCGGTCGTCCGACGCGGGACATTTGCTAAAGCGACCTCTTACCTCTTACCTGAGTGTTACCCAAGAATAGCATACGTAAGTGATTTTTCTCACATATTTCAAGTAGATAAAAAAGACACTCGGTTAGTAAAACGAATTTATTACCAAGTAGGTTGAGGTATAAGAGTGAAAAATACGATTTAACTACAATAAATATACAGGATGTTGCAGAGTATTTTCCCATATTTTCCTATAGTTGCATTATAATGAAAGAAAGAAAGAAAATTATTTTATTGGGACACACATACACATAATACACAGAAGACGACAAATACTTAAAACAAATGAAAGACATTTTAAAAATATAGAAAAACTAATAATTTAAAGATATTAAATAAAACCAAAAAAAATTGTGTGTGGTACCAAAATGATCACCACTAACACACACACACATATGCTACGCCTGTGATGGATGCACCAGCGCAGCGTTGGTCTTCCGTGGAGCCATGCGGTGGTGGTATATATGTGTGTGTTAAATAAATAAAATATTAGTAGTTTTCAGTGAGAAATGTAATAAAGAGTAGAGATAAATAGAATTAATTTATTGGGTCCTCAAAACCTTCCCGGAGACTATTTATTTAGCCGTGAAAGAGTTTGCATTGCTACTAAACTCACTTTTCCATTGTTAATATACCTACTAGCGTACTCCCGCGACTTCGTGTGTGTGGAAATGTTGAACCAAGACATTTTTCATCATACTGCACGTATACCTTTTTCTTGGATCACTCTTAACCGCGTTAAAATCCGTTACGTCGTATAAAATACAAATGCGGGAAGCGACTTTGTATATTAACGATATTAACGTATAAAATATGTAGTATGCAAAGAAGTATGGATGGACATGATATAAAAATATTTTATACGATATAAAAATAGGAGAATACTTAGATTTTAGTAGCTTAAATATATTTAGCTATCCATTGTAACTTTAAACAGTCTAAAACCGCTGCTTACATAACTGGAAAGCTATCAGAGTTTCTAACATTGTCTGGGATACCACGAAACTTTACTGTGAGACGGATTACTGAGTTGCTTTGTGAGGATATCTTATAGTTGAACTTGCTTAGATTAATATACAGGGTGCTCAGGAGTATTTTCCTTAAGTCTAGGGTTATATTCTTTAACAAAAATTAATTCAAAATTTTCAAGGAACATGTGTTCTAAAATGAATATTTTCGAAGTAAACAATATTTTATTTTGTAAATAGATCTTAAAATGTGTCTCTTATACGCATCCATATAACAATGACGCAAGCTGTACGTATGTAGACGTAGATAGATAAAGGCGTACATGGATAGTATGATATGGATAGTAAGATAATGAATTATTTGAATTACTTTGTATGAAAACAAAAAACTTTTTTAGTTAGTAAAATATTAGTTGTGCAGTTCGATTCCTATAAGTGGTTTCGTCAACGGTGGGAAATATTTTCCCATAACTTCAAGGTGTTGACGAGCACCCTGTATAAACGTAATATATAGAGGTAGGTTTAGTAAAATAACAATATAACAACTACTAGATATTAGTAGATCGAACTCTGGAAAATCTTAGAAGTTCAACAGAGTTTCTCAGCAGGTTGACATCTAGCAAACGGCTGAATCACTGGCAACGCAGGGAATGGATACAGGCGGTTCAGAACCGTGGTGTTTGAAAGTCCCTTATGGCTTATGTTCTGCAGGCTTAAATGTTCTGCAGTGGACATCCATGGGCCGATGTAATAATGATGATGTTTATGATGATGATGTGATGATGGTAATGGTGATGATGATGAGTTCATAGAATAATCAGATGGCTCACTTGATGTCGTAAGTTTAAGGCCATTGCCTATATCAAAGCAACTATTTGCAGATGTGCAAGTAACACGTCCGACGAATAAAAAACATCACCCTGCGTTGCACAACCCCAATTAGTCACGTAAGACAATTTAGTCTATATAGGTAATATAGGTTGTAGCTTCGCAGCGTAGGTGGTAAGTAAGCATGGCAGTGGTAGGTACTTCCACCGAGGAGTTTTCTAAATTATTCATAAAACACAAGTATTTGCAAATTACCTGTAATTATTTCTACTCTGATTAATAGATTTTCTAAAAGCCCCTTTCTCGCCGGAGAACTTTATTTGCGAATAAAGCAGGTGACAATTTGATAAACGACTGTAATTTAACCAAATGCCGCTTGGAGGGGAATCCGTTGTCAGTTCTATTGCATTTTCGCAAAATGGCTTTGTAAAAACAGAAGAGGGTCTTAATTTCTCATTTAGTTGTTTTCACATGTCGGCTGAATGGCCTTATATAGGAGACTAGTTTTTCAGATAAAAAAAACGTATCAAAAATTAGTAATTAAAAACCGGTGAACGGGAATTAAAAGATGATTTAATGTTTTTAACCCACGAAATATAAAAGAAGGATGTAGTATGTTTGACGTGTTTGGCTGTGTTTATATCTGTTCATTCAGTTCATATTTGTTATTTTGCACATATCACACGCCGTGGTGACAACAACCTGGTTCAGGACGTACAACTTCTCCAGGTAATCTTCAACCCGATGGTCGGATCTTCTCAAGGGAACAAGTGCGCGCACCTTTTACAGTGCCATCCAAATGACCAGCGACCGTATTCAATGGAGGAGCATTGTCTATCGTAACATGACTCGCCAAGGTGGTCACGATCCTCAGTCATGAGGGACCAACAGGAGAGAGAGAGAGAGGACCGATTATGATGTAGAATTTTTGGTTAAGTGAAAAAAAATAACTCACGGAATGGTTCTCAGCTATAATTTTTCAAATCCAAAATTCAAATCCGAAATTTATTAACTTGACTAACTTTCACTTTAATCATCGAAAATACCACCGTGTAAAATTCTTCAGTCGTGTCTTACACAAATTAGTAACATACGTTTGTAATACGGTTATCTATTTTTTATTTTTAAATTTAAGTACCTTAAATTTAAAAATAAATGCACTGTATTTTATTTTATTATATTTTTATTATAATATACAAAAGTTTTTGTCAAAAACATTTTAATACCATCTTCAAGTTTTACGCAAAGAAATCAGCAAGAAAAACACAAGTATTTAGAATAATTGCCTTGTATTGCAGACTTTTAAAGAAAAGTTTTGTAATAGCGGTCCGCTCGGGAAGTTGTCTCTGACTTTCTCAAGGATGAATTTACGTGCAACAATTAAATTAACTTTTACAATGGCAAACTCTGAGATAGCTATTTCAATGATTTTATAAAATATGAGTTTTTGCTGACATACCTACTTATATAGACTTCCCAATATATTAAGCTACTCTAATTATTTATTAATTTAAACACATGTCACCGTGTCACCGCACATGGGCCACACGCGACAGCCACAAACGGCGCTACAATAGGCAAGTGAGCCACAAAAGTAGCTGAAGCGCGTGACAGCCACTTGTGGCCGGTGGTCGATACGTGTGGTCGCTGACTGCTATTTTTTTTAACCCATACATGTAGTATCATAATCGCGCGAGTGGCGTGTGGTGGCGTTTAGTGGCCGGTGCGGGCCACAAGAAGCGAGCAGCGACACGAGTGTGGCGGCCACCGGCGTCAAACGTGTCTTTATAAAATGTATGAAAACTCCAGGAAATATGCCGGTAACGGCATTTTGTGGTTGTAGCCGGTGGCCCATGTGCGGGAGCCCTTACATAACAGATATAACAGACTCAAGCAATAATTCTATCCCAGGACTTTGCGGTTATATAGAATAATGCTTATGCAAAGAGATGAAATATCTCAGCATTCCATGGATACACCGTGCGGGTGCCAGGTCCGTTGTGTGGCAGAGAGAAAAACCCCGAGGAGATCCCGGGACTTGTGACCGATGGTGCAGGGTTAAGGACGTCCTTGACCGTTAACCAAGACTCCCCTTCTCTGCTTGTGTTGGTCTCCCTGCCAAGCCAAATTTGGTAAGATACTAGAGCAGCTTTGAATACACTTTCCAATATAGAACTTGCTTCCGTTCTGGGTCTTCTTTAAGCATGTCATAGGTACTAATATTATAAACAGGTAAAGTTTGTAGAATTGTAGGTGGTAATCTCTGGATCTACTAAACCGATTTAGAAAATTCTTTTAGCGCTAAAAAGTCACGTTATTTGTGAGTATCTTGAGCTATATTTTATCGACGGGGCGTCGACCAGTAAAAAATTAAATGGTCAGTACTACGTAATTTACGTAAATCACGTTATTTTCCCATAGTTTTTGCTTGCTTGCAAATAATATTATTACCACTCTCAATACCATACCTAAATATTATCATTCCATTTCCTTTCATTACGTAGACTCGTAATATCGGCAGCCGGCGTAGTTGAGGGTAGTTCCAAAAATATTATTAGTGGTTTTCATATTCTGCTTGATAGTAAAAGTAGGTCAGTCCTGATTTTTATACATTCAAGGAATACAAGTCTGTAAATACTTTACCCTCATAAATAGTTGATAGTAGTATAGACGAGGAGAAGGAGGACTAGTACCTGAGGAAACATTCTCAAAATGTTCAATAGAAGTCTTGCTTTTTGATTGCTTTAGGGAACATTAATTGTGAAAACTAACCCATTTACTATTATCATTAAAAGACCTACGGGCCTAGTGAATTAGCCTGCTGATTGTGATAGTATAATCATTATCACCTTAAACCTGCAACCGCTCTGGATGAGCGAAGTGGGTGCTTCAGGAAAGTAATAATCACGTATTATATAGTTGATCATTATTATAAATAGACTGCTGATGCATAGACCTTCTGATGTCTTCTTTTTGCATTTCTATTCATCATTATCAGCTTTTAACGGCGCACTACAGAATCTCCTTATATAAGAAGATATGGAGCTTAAAGCCATCTTGTTGCTCCAATACGATTGGCGGGTTTAAGCTAATAATGTTAAATTATTTAACGACCAATATCAGAAGTTTTTTTTTTAATATGACCAATATTACCATTCTTTTCCAACTAGTCAGGAAAGACTGTATTAGGAGTGGGTACGACAATAGACCAGGGCAGTGATCGAATCACCACTCCTTTGTGATGAGTCCGACCGTTCTTATCGTTGAGCTATTGAGGCTCTAGGCTCTAATGACCTGGACCGTTGGCTAGGCGTGCTTTCCGCCGCCGCCAACTTCCCAACTGCGGGTTGGAAACCAGAGCAGAAACTTGGGTCATTACCGACTGCACCACTCGGCCGTCAGTTGTTATTATTTTAAATATTGGATAGAAGCAGGCGTTACTTTGCGGAAGTTCATCATGATTATATAATGATTTATTTATTTTTGCAATTGCACGTTGTAGAGTCAACATCTCCTGAGGATGCTCCGGTTTCGGGGTGAAACGTACGTAGAGAGTATTTTGCCGGACCTGGGTGACGTTGTCGCATGGGTTCGTCGACTTTTCGCGGATGATAGCAAAATAAATAAATCATTATATAATTGTTATTATTTTGTCTACTTCGATGTTTTACTGCTTTTTGGAAGTATAATGTGTGCACAGCCGTGAGCATTGTCTCTAGGGGCACGTATTTCAGTAACTTAACACGTGGTTCCGCGTATATAAATCGTTCTTTTAGACATTTAATGATAATTTATGCTGATAATTTGCATCTGTGCAAATATTATTGCTTTATAGTTTAAAATTTATACCCCGGAGCGTACCGAATGAACAATTAATAATATAAATTAAAATGGTCTTACTCTAGAGATGAGATAGTTTCGCCCTCGCCTTTGACTGGTTTTGTTAATGGGGTTTTACTTTACACAATACTCTATCAAGCCAGGCGCATATTTCGTTTGCTTACCATAATTATACAGGTAATAACCTACCTTGAACTTGCAGGTCCACAGAGCCTCTGAATCACACATTTTTGGACAAATAACTGCAATAATATAACAATGATAAACAGATAATTTTAGTAACAACTGTTTCCGGAAACCTGTAGCCGGATTGGATTTCTTACGATTTTATTAGGTACTAGCTGACGCCCGCGACTTCGTCCGCCCTTAGACCTCTTTAATCCAGCCCTTACAGTAGTATCGCTGTAAAAATAGAGTAACTTCTCCCGTTTTCCCGACATTTTCCTTCACTGCTCTGGTACTATAGATCGTAGCATGATGAAAACTATACTATAACCTGCCCAGGAGTATGAAGAATAATTATACTGAGTTTCGTTAAAATCCGTTTATTAGTTTTTATTTGTATTACGAAGATACAGACAAACAAACAGACGAAAATTTTACTGATTGCATTTTTGGCATCAGTATCGATCATTTATCACCTGATAGTTATTTTGGAAATATATTTCATGTACAGAATTGACCTCTCTACAGATTTATTATAAGTATAGATATAGATTATAGGGGAAGAGTAGGGGTAGGGGTAATTAAGAAGCACTCATAAGTCAAAGCGAAGCTTCACCGGATCGCTAGTAAGTAAGAGTAAGTAATAAATTAACTTGAGTTCTTTTTAATGTAGAATTTCGATTACATAATATTTTTGCTTCAGTAAAATTTAATTTCAAGTATTAGAAACGGTTTTCAACTACGATGGGCGTGTAATTAAAAATATTAGATCACATTAAAATTAAAATCTTACCTGCTTCTTCATTTTATGCTAATGTTTTATAATAGTATACTTTTTATTAACTTTGACATATAATCTTTTTATAAACTTGATATGTAATTATTATAAAAGTGTTGACATGTAATTATATAAAATGTTATGTGCGCCTAGCGTTAATATACATATCAGATCTTCTGTGGCATAATCTATTGTTTTTTAATGTTTAATATCTGTATTGTTTGCGTCTTTAAATAAATAAATAAAATATGAGATTTGCATTAAGTAATTATGAATTCATGAATATCAACTCCAAGTACACATTTAAGAGAAGCCTTGATAAAACACTCAATCATCAGAAAAGCCTTCTACATCTAGATGTTCGTGCAAATGGATAAGACTATAACAAAGCATCAAGGAGGGTCATGTAAGCACTCAGGGGCACGTGTTGCTACCTATCAAACTAATGTAACAAAGCCGACTAAGTCTTGTATTATGCAAACAAGCATCATGTAAGGCGAGGATTTATGAGCGAAGTTCGTCGGTTCGCACGCCGAGGGAAACGGCTCTCTGACGCCTAATATTATATTCATATTTAGGTTGGGAGCATTTTATTATAGACTAACCATTGCTGATGTCGACATCAAGCGAGTCGCAGGCATTCGCTGGATGTAGACGGCTCAGTATCGTGATGTTTGGAAGTCCCTACAAAAGGCCTATGTCCTGCAGTGGACTTCCAATGGCTGACATGATGATGATGATGAACCATTGCTAGCTGTATCGTTCTCTGCTATTGTTGGAGATGCCAGCAATATATAAGGCCAACGACGAAGTTTTTTAATTCGCCTTATTATTAAACAGAAAAAGAACGGACTACAAAGCGCAGTGTTGGTGGACCCCCCACCAGGTGGACTGACGAAATCAAGCGAGTCGCAGGGATTTTCTAAATGCAGGCGGCTCTGAATCGTGATGTTTGGTAGTCCCTACAAAATAGCCGTCGTCTGGCACAGTTGGATGGTGCTGCGATTAACTGCAAAAACTTCCTGGACTCTAGTCACCTTATAAAAAGTAAAACAAAAAAAAATGTCTGAATTTCCCCTTCAAATTAAGCCAAAGACAGTTATTAAATGGTACGACAAAACTCGGCAGACAGGATTCGATCCTATGATTTCACGGTACTGAATCCGGCTTTCTATTCATGATTTTCAGTTGTTATATAACATATTCAATTCACGTAAAAATAATAACAATGAACTGAACAAGATAGCCAAGCTAAGCCGCTCAACAAAATAAAAGCAAGAAACTACAGTGAATAAAACTGCAACGATAGTACGTAAACACCGAAGCTTTGTGGTAAAATGGTCTTATACTGCACCTTCCATTTATCCGTTTAAAAATGCATGGAACCCGATAAACCAGCTTTACTGGGAATATGGAGTAAATACATCACCTGGTGCTCAGTCGATAGTTTGAAACTATCTCTTCTATGCAATCGAGTATGGGAATTTTCGCTACGGTACCAGAATGATAATGATATACAGGATGTCCCGTAAATACTACGACTTACCCGTTATCCGGCAATGGAATAGCGTGGTGGGTCTAAGCTGTACCTATATAACCTTTTCTGCGAAGACGGAGATCCGAGTGAGCTGTTTTAAATGACTGATAATAATGATTATGATGAGGTAGGTTTACCAACAAAACTTTAAACAGCATTAAAGTGACTTGAATGGTAATCTTATTTTCCTAAACAAAGGTAAAAAGTTTGAACGATTTATCATAAATTATGCACCTGTGTAATGTTAATTCAGATTAATTGAGTTTCTAAAAGCACTTTGATTGCCCAAGAACTTTATTTGCAAATGAAGCAGGTGACAATTTGATAAACGACTGTAATTTAGCCAAATTCGCTGTAAGGGAAATCCGTTGTCACTTTATTGTGTTTTTCGACCTGAAATGTTTACAGTAAATATAAACAATTAGCGTTTTATTTAGAACTAGCGGACGCTCTCGACTTCATCCGCGTGAAATACAGTATTTCCCAAATATAAATCTCGTATAAAAAGTAGCCTATATGCTTCTCAATAACGTCCTCCATCTTTCAGTGAAAGTACCATTATAATCGATCCAGCCGTTCCAAAGATTAGTCCGGACAAACAGACAGACAGGCACAAATTAAAAAAAACCGACTGTGTTTTAGTATCGTCTTATAAGTAGATATTTAAGAATCCTACTAATAGTATAAACGGGAAACTTTGTATGGATGTTTAATTGGATGTTTGTTAATCTTTTAAGCCGCAACTACTGAACCGATTTAGGTGAAATTTGGAGTGGAAATAGATTTTATTCTAGATTAACACATAGACTTTTCATCTCGGAAAATTTCCTGGTTCCAAAGGGGTTTGTGAAAAACTAAACTCTACGCGTACGAAGTCGCGGGCGTCCGCTAGTCAGCTACAAAGTAGCATTTTATTTGAAAAATCAATACAAAAGTAAAGTACCAAGGGAAATACTATTAAACATAAATCTAGTTAAGCTTCTTTGATTTCATCCTCTCAAAAGGGTAAACTTTAGGTCCCTAACTTTTGTAGGTACTCTGTCGATATCTCTACGGATGGCAAATAAATAAGTATTATAGCCCGTCGATTTCATAACGATAAAACTTGATCTGGATTGCTTGCGATCGTAATGAAATCCGCCTAGTTTAGATAAGGCTATATTTAGGTGAAACCGTTTTTTATTCAGTATACATTTTCTTCTAACTGCTTCGTTGGCAGGGGCGTAGCTACCGTATCAAAGATACGGGGCCTTCAGTCTACAGGGGCCCCTTAGTGTTCATTTACACGAGTAGCACGTTGCCAACGGCAGCTGACAACTGCCAACTGCCGTTGCCGTTGCCGTTGACTGCCACCGAGACGTCGGCAACTGCAGTCAGCTGCTGTTGACTGCCGTCGACTGCCGCCGAGACGTCGCCGACTGCAGTCGTGGGTAGCATTTGCTACTCATGGTAATGAACCATTACATGTGAAAGTAAAAATTAGATCTTAAAATGTAGGTAATCCACAATCTCATTGTTAAAAATGTCTAAATAGTACTAATAAATTAATGTGAGACAAAAAAAATTACAAACAAAAAAAAACAAATATTTTCAATTAGCCGTAGCCCTCCTAGCTGTAGGTTGAATTTAGACTTTTTATATTTTATCAAATAATTTGACGGATAGCTCCCCAAATATATTTCGTTTGCTGATCCTCATTTAATAAGTCAAAGTAACAAATGGTACCAGCGCGGTAAGGGCACGGAGTTTTAAAAATCAATCACTTTGATGGCTGGTACTGATTGAACGAAACCAACAATCGATGTTCATTTGGGTCTTGAAGCCTAATCTTGAATAACATTTTATCAGAAGAGGTGTGTTTTGGGTTTCAATGTTAATCACATTGTTTGCTATATCAATTGAAATAACTTCTATTATGATAAAACAAAATTACGGTCGGGGGAACTCCGTTAAGAAAGATCTATAATATAATTTCCTATTACGGGTGCATGGACCCGCGCAAAGGACTTGGTTGCACATTTAAGAGTGTTAAACTCATCTTCTGATAGTGCCATCTCTTATCGGAGGTCAGCAATCATTAAGGCTAATTTCACTTTGTTCACTGCTGCCCGAAAGAGTGATCTGGTACTCATATTAAACCATTGGCGTAAGTTCTTGAGCCAAGATGTACGTCTACGACCAGGCCTTTGTTTTCCCTTTATCTTTCCCTGGATTATAAGCTGGAGCAGGTGATATTTGGAGTTTCGCATTATATGACCAAGGTATTCGAGCTTCTCCTCCTTTGGACTTGTTGCAGAACTTCTGTTGGCTTTCCCATTTTTTGCAGCACAGTAGTATTGCGTATACGATCCCTCCAGATAGTGTTAAACTGCAATCGATTATTATTTGTATTTCACTACCCTGTGTATATCTTCCTAAAGTCTTGCACAGTCTATCCCGTCATTTATTATAAGGAGTGAGAGTTTCATCGGCGATTAACAAACGCTTTGCATCCTCGACTAGTTTTGGCAAACTATTTACCATGCAAATGAACTGTAATGGTCCAAATTGCTGCCCTGACTTACACCAGATTTCGTAAAATACGATTTTGAGTTATGTTCTCTGCATCGTAGATATTGCAGTCTGTCAGTCATGTAACTCGCGAAGAATTCCAGTAAATGTGGACTGAGTCCTCCAGTTGCAATCATTTTCAGTAATACATCAGTGACAACGAGATCGAATGCTTTTCGGAAGGCAAAATACGCTGTATTACTTTGCTCTCCTCTGTCTACTACTTGTGCTGTCGGAACCTGGGCTGTTTATTCGACATTTGCACGCGTACTTGATTTTAGACGCTCTTATGGACAGCTGATTCGAATACGTTCGCAGGAATTGACTAAACTGTAAAACTTTAACCATTTATCTGGGTCCCGACTCTCTTAGAGACTAGGACTACTCTAGTTGCTTTACACTACTGCGTTCATCAACAGCCTGTATCCACCTGTATCCTGGTATGTACCACTGATGGGTGTTTCACTGTGGTAGCGCGCTCTCGGAAAGGCCTCTGGCACAAGAACCTACGCCTTCCTCATCGAACTACTTCCTACTACCTTCTTGATAGGACCATCTAGCTGGAGGGCGTCCTACACTGCGCTTCCTGGTACGCGTGGTCTCTACTCCAGAACACATCTGCCTTAGCGGCCATCTGTTCTACGACAGATATGACCCTTGACTCACGACTAATCCTTTGGGCTACTAGTCTACTAATCATTTTCGTTATCTATTACTACACTATGTATTTTATTTTATTTAATCAAACAATTACAAAAACCATTGTCACAATTGGCAATGTCTTCACAATAAACTCAATACCGCTCAATATAATGAAATAAAATTATTCTGGTTTTCTCATAGGCTGAGTAAATATTCAGATGCTGTAATAAAAATAATAGAAGGTCGTAAAATATTCTGTCTACGGGACGGGAAGTCGTACAAACCCCACTATATTCGAGCCCCGTTCACTTTATCGGTAATTTCTGTTGTGTTTCCCTTTAGTTTTATTGTGCTATGAATTTTTGGATGTTTATGGTAAGTGATATGAGAAATTTTCTCCTTATTTACTCGATGCAATTGTCGATAAATATTTGACCTTTACACATACACAGGTTCAAAAACAAACTAATCTAAATATTTTTTGTGTTGGTAAGACAGTATTGAAATTTAATTTGTAACGATGTAATTCGCAGGATTGCCATGCATCATCTTCATCTTAAGTATTATAATCAATCACGATCAGGTGACATCGCAGTCAAGTAACTTTTAAATAATAAAAGAAAGACAATTACGGGTCGCGACTCGTGGAACCTACCTGCCAAAGCCACCATATACCAAGTTCCTACTAAGATTTGACCTCTGCCTCTAATTGCGGAGGGTGTGGGTTCGAATCCGGTCCGGTGCATGCACCTCCAACTTTTCAGTTGTGTGCATTTAAAAAAATTAAATATCACGTGTCTCAAACGGTGAAGGAAAAACATCGTGAGGAAACCTGCATACAGAGAATTTTCTTAATTCTCTGCGTGTGTGAAGTCTGCTAATTGGGCCAGCGTGGTGGACTATTGGCCTAACCCCCTCTGATTCTGAGAGGAGACTTGAGCTCAGCAGTGAGCTGAATATGGGTTGATAATGAAGATGATATTCCACAATAACGGTAGCTTACCTACCGTACTTATGAAATGTGCATGAACTGACAAACGTTCAGTTTTTAGAATCCAAAAGGTCTGGCTGCACAAGCTCCCAATCTGTATCTCTAATTTTGAAATTCCACCACTAAGATTTGCGCGCGGACGAAGTCATCTCCTAGTTAAATACACAAATAACGCGTACTGACTCTGCGATAGTGTTAACGTACCTAATGGACTGAGACCCTGCAATAGCCACATATATTTACCTCATTTTAGGAAGGCTGAACGTTTTCAGCCTCTGCTCCTACCATAGGTTAGTTCGAACACCCCAGTCGCCTGTAACTTAACTTCACGGCAATCCTTCGAAAAACACGTTGAAGATTTAAAAAAAAAGAGTAAGGGTCTCTTGCGAAAGGTGCTTATAGTCTGGTGACTAGAGACATAATTTCTCACGACGTTTCGTAAACATACCAGAGAATTAAGTTTTATTCTTGAAAGTTGAGTAACTGGTCTCATGAAACCTATTACCTTCCACCATAGCTCTAAAAGTAGCTACTAACCAATGGTAGGAGCATAGGCTCATTCTGCCTTCCATATGTTTATCTGACTAACGCAAGCTCTCGGTCTAGAAGTAAATATAATTTATTCGTGCGCAAATATCCTAACAGAAGTAATGGACATTTAGCTTACCCTCTGAGAGCGTATCGAGTCGAGGCAGATTTAGTAGATTTAACTTTATGTGAAGCCGTACCGACGGGAAACTAACAGGCTCTGCTTATCAGGACTGATCGCTCGTATTGCAAATATACGACGTTCCAAAGGGATATGAAATCGAAGGGGAAAATTCTCTATCTTTTTTTCCTTACAAGCGGGGACGCGATGAAGACAAAGAAGCTCGCAGTATCAAGTTAGGTAGCCATTATACGAGAACAATGGCACTTAATGTCATCCAGTAAGAGCGTCCTTTTAAATAGACAACAAGTAAACATGTTGCAAAGAATGTTTGTTTTCTTCTACTTGTTCATTGTTTTACTTTGTTTGCAGATGGCAATATTATTTACAGATGTAACACAGTGTTTTTGCATATAGGTGTGAGACGGTGTGTTAATGATATTCTGTAATACTGCTGTGTGTAGGTGTCCGTCAAAATTTCTGTTTTTCTTGGTGCAATTTTCGCAACATTGTACGAAAATTCATCAAACTTTGTTTAGCAGTTTAGTCTGCAAAAGCTAACAGACTGACAGACACACAGACTTCCTTTCAAAGTCAAAATTCATTTATTTCCATTAGGCTTAGTTTGCAAGCACTTTTGAAACGTCAAGTTCACGTTATTTCATAGTTTAAAAGTAATAATTAAAGTCAAATACAAAATCGAATAATTAGTCGATTAAATTAATGTCTGCATTTAAAGACGAATTAATGAAATTAAAATAGAATTATATTGATTCACCATGCAGGTCCATCGTGATACAGAGAGAAAAAGAAGAAGAAGAAGCCAGAAGAAGAGCCCAGATCTTGTTTATTATTTATCATTTACTGGCGTACGCCCGCGACTTAGTTCGCTCTAGACCTCCTTAACCTGACCCTCTCGCAAAATTCATTTTTCACGGACGTCTATTAACTATAAACTACCTCCCTGTCAAATTTTAACTCTGTAAGTCAAGCGGTTTTCGAGATATCGTGATGAGTCAGCTTTCAAATATACTCGTAGATGTATATCTAGTTATCTATACTAATATTATAAAGCTGAAAATTTTGTATGTTAGTTTGATTGAACGCGCTAATCTCAGGAACTACTGGTCCGATTTGAAAAATTATTTTAGTGTTAGATAGCCCATTTATCGAGGAAGGTTATAGGTTATATTTTATCCCCGTATTCTTACGGGAATGGATATCACGCGGATAAAACCGCGCGGTGTCAGCTAGTTTAATAGTAATGGTACCAGTAATACTAAACAAATAAAGCATTAAACACCCTATAAACTTTAATGTATGCAATCAGCTGAAAGTTCTCACAACAAACAGTGGAAAAGTTTATCGATAGATTTCAAAAGTTAGAATTATACCACACAGCCTGGGGCGGTAGCATATTTTACGAGTTGTTATAACAATAAACCGAAGTTATGTGGCCGTAGTTCGTATTTTGATACCGTTTTGATAGTTGAAGTAGATTTACGGGATCTAAATTTACGAGAGTCCGAGATGGTGGACTAACAAGCTCTTATCAACATCGTTATTATGTTATTATACAGAATACACAAGCTTCTCTATAATATAATAATGCCTTGTTGGTCTAATGGTTAGTTTATTTGGCTTAAGACTATCAGGACCCGAGGTAGGACTCCTGGGTCATGCTATATAGTCTTCCAGGAAAATCTTGGCTGGTGGGAGGCTTCGGCCGTGGCTAGTTACCACCCGTCCGACAAAGACGTACCGCCAAGCAATTTAGCGTTCCGGTACGAAGTCGTGTAGAAACCGAAAAAGAGTGTGGATTTTCATCCTCCTCCTAACAAGTTAGCCCGCTTCCATCTTAGACTGCATCATCACTTACCATCAGGTGAGACTGTAGTCAAGGGCTAACTTGTAAAGATTAAAAAAAAAATCTGAGTAGCAATCCTTGTACTATTATGTATAAGGGTTAGGTGGAATATTTATTTTGGGTTATCTTTAACTCTACGGTTCGTCTAAGTATATTAACAGTACTGAATTTTATTACTGATTTGGAACATGATAGTGTAATATCCGTATTAGAATTATTCACCCATCTGTTTAATAGATGAAAATTGTTTTATTTCAAATTTAGAACGTTAAAAAATAAATGGCTAGTAAGTTGCCTCAAAAATCCTTGAACAAACTATCATTAATGATAGTCAATAATAGTTGTTTTTAAATACTAAATATGATCTAAAACACTTTTCATCCATTGATGGGTGAAAGTCGTCTCTAATACGGATCTTCTACTATGATTTATGATATTATATACAGTCCAAGCATTAAGCATATGTTTATTAATATTTTCCTCTGCTTAATATGAGAAATCATGACCTTGACGCCAGTCATATTGTATCTATGCGGTGACCCTTCGAAAAATAACTTTAGGGCTCCCAAATAAAGGGTTGCCATAAAGCTAGGGATGTAGCGACTGGAGACTTAATTTTTATATTATGCCGTAGAAAACATCAAAAAATTACGTATATAAATTTCGACAATTATGGGACTTGAGATCCTTGAAACATCTTACCTTCACAAGTAACCACGGTCCTCACTCTACAATAGGGTAGTTGACTCATTTTTTTACCTAAACAGTATTCATTTCGTGTAGTACATGGAATGAGGGTCCCAAATATACCTATAGCAATTAATAAATGTAAAGGATTTCATGGAAAACTTAATTTAAAAATTATGTATTTATAAAATTTTTCCAAACGTCAAAAACGCTGTCGTCCGTTTTGTGACGTCACGATGTTACTTGATTTCACTACAAGGAACAAATGTCAATCCAATTATTAACTAAAAATTTTGTCAAACACTCCGTTTGGTTAAGGCTTAGTGTTAACGTGACGTCATGAAATAGTTACAATAGCGATTTTTAAAAATACTTATTTAAAAAATTAACTTTGTATTCATGTCTTAAAAATATATAAAATTTTTTTTAATCTAGTAGAAAGCTAATAAAAAGTGTCCTTTGATCTTTTAAGAGGTGCTAACTAGCGTACTGTAGGTACTTTTCTATGGTAGGAGCTGACAAGCCTTTAAATAATGTCGTATGTCTGGCTATCACAGGCTCTTATTCTATTGTGAGTTAATCGTTACTGAACACACATTTTGATAGCCCAGTGGATATGACCTCTGCCTCCGATTCCGGAGGGCGTAGGTTCAAATCCGGTCCGGAGCACCTATAACTTTTCAGTTGTGTGCATTAATTATCACATGTCTCAAACGGTGAAGGAAAAACATCGTGAGGAAATCTTAATTATCTACGTATGTGGGCCAGCGTGGTGGACTATTGGCCTAAACCCTCTCATTCTGAGAGGAGACTCGAGCTCAACAGTAAGCCGAATATGTGTTGATAATGATGAACACACATTAACTATTGGTACCCTCGTAATTTTATTTTAATTTTTAGACTTTAATTATCACCATTAGTTAAATGAGAATCATGACATAACGTTTCGAAAATGCTTAAGTTTTCGACTAATTTTTATCACCATTTATAATATCAATAAATGACGTTTCGAAAGTGCTTGTAAACTAAGACTAACTGAAATAAATGACTACTGACTTTATTAAAATGACACGAAAAAGACGCCGAAAACAAAGATCGGCTGAGGCCATTACATGTCCAACATATCCATTACATGAAAACAATGGTATTTTATGATACTTGATATAATATTCTCTCGGATATAGAAAAGGAAACATGACGATAAAAGTTTTCGCTAGTAACAAGGATCCTTATATTATGCTTCAGCGGATACGATTAGGTACTTACTTGGAATTACACTTAAGCGCTTTATTCACGATCAATGTTTTTGTCACTCATTATATATAAGTCATCAGATTATAGAGCCGTGATAGCCCAGTGGATATAACCTCTGCCTCCGATTTTGGAGAGCGTAGGTTCGAATCCGGTCCGGGGCATGCACCTCCAACTTTTCAGTTGTGTGCATTTTAAGAAATTAAATATCACGTGTCTCACGGTGAAGGAAAACATCGTGAGGAAACCTGCACACCAGAGAATTTTCTTAATTTTCTGCGTGTGTGAAGTCTGCCAATCCGCATTGGGCCAGCGTGGTGGACTATTGGCCGAATATGGGTTGATAATGATGAATCGTACATGGACTAAAATTAAAATATAGTTTTTTTTGTTATGTAGGACATCGTTGAATAGGTATTTTTAAATCAATATCAGGTTTCTTTTTCTTTTTGTTAATTTGAAATGACCTTTAGGATTTAAGATAGAGATTCAAAATAAAACGATTCATATTTTCTGTATGTTTTTTTTTTTTATTCTTTACAAATTAGCCCTTGATTACAATCTCACCTGATGGTAAGTGATGATGCAATCTAAGATGGAAGCGGGCTAATTTGTTAGGAGGAGGATGAAAATCCACACCCTTTTCGGTTTCTACACGACATCGTACCGGAACGCTAAATCGCTTGGCGGCACGTCTTTGTCGGTAGGGTGGTAACTAGCCACGGCCAAAGCCTCCCACCAGCTAGACCTGGACCAATTAAGAAAACCTCAATCGGCCCAGCTAGGAATCGAACCCAGGACCTCCGTCTTGTAAATCTACCGCGCTTACCACTGCGCCACGGAGGTCGTCAATGTACTTGGTACCTACCTATACCTAAATAGAGCTCTTATCTTTTGATACAGTACTTTTAATAACAATTACTAAAACTTTGAAATTGCTTAAAATTATTCACGCCGTCGAGTTTTTTTGTTTTATTTTTTGTTTCATGATATGAAACGTGTATAAGTCTTGTTTACAATAGTTTTATACTAATATGACTAATCGTATACTTAATATTACAATACTGAGGTAAATGACCTAAAAACACAATCGTTTGCGACAATAAAGACAAAACTATTAACCAAATATTTATTAATTTACATTCTGCTGGAAATTTAATCTATTGTAACTAATTAGGGTTCTTTACCTCATTTTTTTTGATACTGATGCTTATAACAAATTAATTCATTTCGTAATATAGAAATAACTGAGCTACAGTTTTGTATTACACATAATTATAATTCGCCTAGAAGCGTTCATTGACAAAATTGCCCTTCGAGATACAACAAAACAATGCATGATTAGATATCTATTCTAGAGATCTACAAAATTAAAAACACAAACATTATAATTCGATGGAGTTGGCTGCACATTCGAAAAAAGATGACGTCATGCGTCGTTCCCTCGCTCTAGGGTTGCCAATTTTTTTTTTATTTTCGTCTGTCATTCATCCAGTTTTTCCGGGCTAGTCTCTGAAATGGTAGAACCGATTTTAACGAGATTTTCCCTATAGGTAGAGGAGATTAATGAGCAACATAATATAGGCTACTCTTAATCCCAGAAGAATGCACGGTTACCGCGAGATTAAAAAAAGCTGAATATCACGCGAACGAAGTTGCGGGTTTCCGCTAGTCTAAACTAATATTATAAAGTCTATACTAATATTAGAAGAAGTTTGTTTGTTCGTTTGTTAGTTCGGTTTGTTTGATTAAACGCGCTAATCTCAGGAACTACTGATCTGATTTGTAAAATTCTTTCAGTATTAGACAGCCCATTTACCGAGGAAGGCTATAAGCTTAATATATATTATCCCCATATTCCTACAGGAACGGAAACCACGCGGGTGAAACCGCGCGGCGTCCGCCAGTAATAAATATAAGCGTGACGTACGAATTCCCTATGGTAATAAATAAATCATCAAAAGGACAATTTTATTGCGCCGCTGACTTTGTCTCTTTCATACAAAGAATGTATTGAAAGGCAATAAATGCCATTATTTTCCCGTAACGGCCTATAAATTTGATATCGTGGAGACTTCTTTTCTGTATTATTTTACGCATACAGCTTTCCCCAATTATGTTAGCAGTTTTGTTTTGCTACGCATAAAATTTAATATTTAAAATATGATTTAAAATACAAGATTATATTTAAACACTGTAATGGGGATTATGACTAGGTTTGAATAGATTGATTTATGATACATTGGGGTAAATAAGGTCAACGTTAGCTAATTTATACATAAAAGCAAAGATTGTCTGGTTATTTGCAAAATAAATAAGATAATAAAATTTCAAAATCTGTTAAAAATCTTTTATCATAATCAGATGAAAATTCATACTGTTTTAGCTTCCTTTCATGAAATGTGACATTTTTTAATATGTGAACTAAAAACATAAACACACAAATAACAAACGTATTAGTAATTTTGTTTGAACGTCCATATAAATCTAACGATCATTGTGTACCTACGACGTCATTAGTTCGTACCATTTTGTATGGGACGTTTATCAGGGATCCGTGGCAGCGCCGCAAATCTGACCCTTTAAATCCCTGTAGCTCCGAAAGTAATGATCGCAGATACCCTGTTACTTTTACAAAATTGCTTTACTCTTAATTTACATACAATTTAGAAAACTGTCATCAATCAAGTGGTATAGAGCACCAGAATGTTAGCCAATAGACCTAGTAGGTATTGCTTGGGAGTATAAAGATAAGGACATTCTTAATCTTTCATCAGAATACTGATGAAATCAGAAAGTAGAGGCTAACTCCATGTTAAGGTTCAGGTTGATTAGATATGTCCAGTGTTCTAATACGTCAAGTGTAATAACGGAATGATATTTTATTCTAGAGATGGGGCACTCGCGCATCAAAATTGAGGCGGACAAATGTGGAAAATTTTATGAAAAAACTAATTTTATTTAAACGAATAATACCTAAATATCAGGTATTATTTCTTTGGTCTACAATCAGGTCTACAATGTCGAGTTGTGTGTTCAGGAAGTATAAAAACTATATAGGTATACTTACATAAACGTTTTTGATGTTATCAACCCATATTCGGCTCACTGCTGAGCTCGAGTCTCCTCTCAGAATGAGAGGGGTTAGGCCAATAGTCCACCACGCGGGCCCAATGCGGATTGGGAGACTTCACACGCAGTAAATTAAGAAAACTCTCTGGTATGAAGGTTTCCTCACGATGTTTTCCTTCACCGTTTGAGACACGTGATATTTAATTTCTTAAAATGCACATAACTGAAAAGTTGGAGGTGCATGCCCCGGAACGGATTCGAACCCACACCCTCCTGAATCGGAGGCAGAGGTCATATCCACTGGGCTATCACGGCTATACATAAATATCTAATGGAATTAAATACAAAATTGTGCATGTGTGCCCTCAGTGGTGTAGCTAAATTCGGTTCACTTTTTGCGGTGATTTTGTAGGCACGTAAGTTATCTATAAATATCAGTAAATCTATTTATATAAAAGAAAGTCGTGTGCGAAACGTGAACCGATTTAGCTGAAAATTGGCAAGGAGGTAGTTTAGAGCCAGGAGAAGGACATAGGATACTTTTTACTTTTTTTTTAAATATTTTTTTACGGGTAGGGTAGAGGTTGTTGAAAGTTTACATCGAGTTTCATGCGGACGAAGTCGCGGGCGTCCGCTAGTGTAGTATAAAATGATCATTGTTGATAACTATATTACGTTTAATTACATTTGTACGAGTGATGCGATAAGCGAGTTAAAATTAGAGTAGTAAATTGTTTGCTCATTTGCATAGAGCGTGTGCGGAACTGGGAAGATATATGAGACTGTTTCTTAACTAGGTTGCTGAGTGTAATGGCGAAACTGTTTAAATGTCTTATTGCATATTCTTATTCAACTGTAGAACAGCATTCGTCCACAGACTCGGGAGAAACGATTAAAACTTTCTCTTGGTGCATAAAATCAAATGTTCAACGTTCATATTATATACTAGCTGACCCAGAAAACGTTGTTTTGCCTTATAAAATACAGCGGACGTCCGTTACTTCGTCTGCTCGACGCCCGTGACTTCGTCTGCTCCTAGACCTCCTTAATCCGGCCCTATCGCAAAATCCGTTCCTAGCGGACGTCTTCTATCTATAAACTACATCCCTTCCAAATTTCATCTTTGTACGTCAAGTGGTTTTCGAGATTTCGTGATGAATGACCTTTCGCATTTATTCAGTATTAAAATTCACTAGGGGCATGAAAAATAAATGTTGGTAATATTATCCCCGTATTCCTACGGAAACGGGAACCATGCGAGTGAAACCGCGCGGCGTCAGCTAGTAAAAATATAATTTAGGTCATCATAAAACGATCTTAAAAAAAAAAGTAAAAGATTCTGATAGAGATTTCAGAGCACAGCTTTCACTAGCCCGTTTAAATAGATGATTTATCTATAAACGACGTGAACGTATAACTTCACTTTCTAGGTACGAGTATTTGTTTATAATTTTATTGATCCTTCGACAATTCGACGTGTATACTATACTAGTAGATGCCGCGCGGTTTCACCCGCGTGGTTCCTGTTCCCGTAGGAATACAGGGATAAAATATTGCATATAGCCTTCCTCGATATCTAACACTGAAAGAATTTTTCAAATCGGAGCAGAAGTTCTTGAGATTAGCACGTTCAATCAAACAAACAAACTCTTCAGCTTTATAATATTAGTATAGATTATAATTTATACAATACTATAAAATACGAAGTTTAAAACGTTTTGAATAAAAAAACAATAAAATATACTTTACGTGTGCACTTATTTTTATAACAACCAAAACTCTACCAAAACCAAGAGACTTGAAAGAAATTACAAAAGCACAAAGAAAACAATTTTCAAAAGTACAAAGAGACAAATCATGAAAAAATATTGGAGTAGGCGTACAGCATCTGCGCTCCTATGCCGTCCCAGAAAGTTTTAATCATAACTCTTGGAGGCATCGCGAGCAAGCCAGGCGAAATTATATGAAAATACCTTATCTAATAACTAGAATTCGCACGCGGATCCGTCTTCTAAACTAAATAATCCTATTAATATTATAAACGCGAAAGTTTGTATGGATGTTTGCTTAGATGTTTACTAGTTACTCTTTAACGCCGCTACTACTGAAGCGATTTGGCTGAAATTTGGAATGGAAATAGATTTTACTCTGCATTAACACGTAGGCTACTTTCATTCCGAAAAAATCCTTGGTGCCCGCGGGATTCTAGTACTAACTAAATAATCCTAATCTATAGTTCTATACTAATATTATAAAGCTGAAGAGTTTGTTTGCTTGTTTGTTTGATTGAACAATCTCAGGAACTACTGCTCCGATTCGAAAAATTCTTTCGGTGTTAAATAGTCCATTTATCGAGGAAGGCCTATATTATTCCCGTATTTCAATCAATGTTACCCGCGGGATTCGTGAAAAACTAAATTCCACGCGGACGCCCGCTAATAATTATTATTAATAAATTCTTGCATGCCATCTGTCTGTCTGTTTGGATAAACTCAAAAATAGATATTCATGCGGGTTTCACCAATGTATAGAGTTATTCATGGAGAAAGTTTTCGCATAATTTGATTGAAATATATAGTGAAAATTGTAAGAAGAGTTGCAGAAAGTTATACCACTGCCACACAGCTGAAAGCTTTCATAGAAAACGCTGTCTAGTCTAATACCTTAGAGATATAACAAAAACATAAAGTATTTCTGGAATATTCCTCTCTTTTATTGATCTACTAGCGGACGACTGCGACTAAGTCTGCGTGGAATTCAGTTTTTCACAAATCCCGCGGGAACTATAGATTCCAGGATGAAAAGTAGCGCATGTGGTAATCCAGAGTAAAATCTATTTCCATTCCAAATTTCAGCCAAATCGTTTTAGTAGCCGCAGCGCAAAAGAGGAATAAACATACTCACACACACACACACACTTACAATCTTCCGCATTTATAATATTAGTGTGATAAAAAACGTCCGCTACGTTATATACTCACTACACCCACTTGTACACGAGGCGTCCACGTAGTAAATAAATATTGATGAAATAATAATTAACGAATACAATTTTATGAGCAATATTATTTTCTATTGAAATATTCCCATGCGTAACAAAAATAACACGCGCTAAAAGGTTTTCCGCCTTCAGGCCGGAAATTTATACAAACATTCCAATATTCGAGCAACGGTCGCGCTTTATTGGCGAATTTTATCCTGATGTACATTTTAGCTCCACTACATTCGTATGTACAACCGAATGTGTGCAAATCCAATTCCGGGACAATATCGTGCATATATTTTACGAACTTTCGCCTTTCAATCTTCGTCTCATTTGAGGTTTGCATAATCTTAGAGATATGTCGATATACGAGTACATTTATTTGTTTATTTCATACTAGCGAACCCGGTCAAGTTTCGCTTTGACTTATTTATTAATTTATTTGCACTTCTTCCCTACCCCTACCCTACACTACCCTACTCCTACCCCTACCCTACCCCTACTCTACCCCTTCTCTACCCCTACCCTACCGCTACTCCCCTACCCCTATACTATACTCCTACCCTATCCCTACCCTACCACTACCCTACTTCTGAATTCATTCGTTACAAATAAAGTGATAAATGACAACCGATTTTCTGCAAACTTCACAAATAGAAGAAATTGTTTTTGGATATAGATACTTTAATTTACACAAAATTATTTATGACCGCACGCAAAAATGTTAATTATTATTTGTCAGTATTTCTGAACGCACGTTTAAATGTCAATCATTACAGTATTTGACAGGATGGACAACAAATGTTTGACAGGCAATATACAAAGTAACATTGATGGAAAATTATTCATCGTTCATAATTATTTATTCTTCGAGTTGTTTTTAAGATGTATTCTGCTATTCTTGACGGAGACAAATCCAACGAATCAAAAACCATGAAAATCGGTCCAGCAGGTCTCGAGTTATAAGTGTTGTAACAAACACGACTTTCTTTTATATATATAGATTACACGCTTTAGCTTATTTTATATTATTAGCTTCACTTGTAACTATGTACTAAGGCCGCCTTTGCATGCTAAGTTTAATTTATGTTTTCTAATGTTTCAATTTATAATTGTATTTTTGTGTGCAATAAAGTATTTCTTCTTCTTCTTCTTCTTCTATGTATGTAAGAAAATCTTGGAATCTTAATTTGCCCACTTCCCGGTTTTTGGATAAAATTTTGCACACGCTCTGAGTTCTGATGACAATGCATGACTAGCTAAGAAACGTCATAACAAATTCAATATGGCGGCCTCCCAAAAATGGAGGACTGACTGATTGAAATCCACCCCCATTATATGGATACCAAATGAAAGAGTTTGCTGTCAGGAATACGAAAAAATAGTCACGTGACTTAAATCCAACATGGCGGATATGCTATGTAAATGCACCCCCACAATATTGAGTATCAAATGAAAAGATTTGCTGCCAGAAATATGAATAGTCACGTGACTTACATCCAACATGGCGGGCATCCAAGATGGCGGATTGACTATTTGAAATGCACCCTCTCGCTCGCACTCTGCTCGAGATCCTCTACCACAAAATAATAATACAATCTCTGCTACCCGTCGCGTTTTAGTAGTCTATGTCCGTTTTCTAAGTTTACATCCTTAGGGATATTATCATACTATAATGGTAAATAAAAACACAGTAACAGTTATTAATATCTTCAATATTACTATTACATCGGAAGTTTGTAAAGTATTTTTCCTAAATCATTAATTACAGAATTAAAAGAAGTATCTACGTAATTTATTCGAGCATCATAACACTTTCCGAAGCAAGACAATTTAATTTAAATTTCTAGTATATTACGATCATAATATTATTCAATTCTGTAGTAACTAGGTACTTGCTCAAGGAAACTTTTAAAGTTATGATTAAAACTTTTGGTGAGTACGAACCATGAAAATATTTTAAACTTTTAAGTCGAACAAATATTTTCTTGTAGTTCTAGTTATTAGTTTCAGTTATACAGTTTCTTCTTTTCCAAATATTTACAAACTTCATTAATTAAAACGAAATTTATTACCTTAAAACGGAACCTTAGATCACACGGTCGTCTGTCTGTCTATATGTCTGGAATCATATATTATTATATACCTACTCAGGTGTACACTGTACAATCCCTTGAAGCTGTAAAAATTAGCACTTTGAACCTTAACATTTCACTCAACTCAAGCATCATAAATATTAACCCATATTCGACTCACTTCTCTGGTCGAGTCTCCTCTTAGGATGAGAGGGGTTAGGCCAAATAGTCCACCACGCCGGCCCAATGCGGATTGGCAGACTTCACACACGCAGAGAATTAAGAAAATTCTCTGGTATGCAGGTTTCCTCATGATGTTTTTCCTTCACCGTTTGAGACACGTGATTTTTAATTGAGCCACCTGCATCCAGCGAATCCCTGCGACTCGCTTGATGTCATCAGTCCACCAATGAACACTTCTTAACATCAAGCAATAAATTAGCGTTAGGAGACGTGCTGTGCACTGTCGGATTACATTTTCTTTGTAAATATTTTTTGCTTGAATATGAATACCTACATAATCTATGATATTTTTCTCCCAATAAATTCGTCCTGTTTGACAAAATAAATCAAATATTGTAATAACATCTAGCACTAATATATTGTTTATAAATGGCCCGAATCTCTAACAAAAGAATTCCATTAAGATATCGGTCTGGATTCCTTTTCTATATCCCACAAAATGTATCAGGTATCGTAAAGTACCATTGTTTGGCTGTAATGGATATTTTATGCAACGTCGCAGCACCTTTTTGTCCCCGAAGTCTATTTCAAGACATATTAACAGTTATGTGCCCCCAATAACTTTGTGTTTGGTCACGTATTTTATTCTATTTTATTTGGCAGCCGTTTTTCGACCCCAAAGTAAAGTAGTGTTGGGGTAAGAGGAATTGTTTCTTTTTTATTACTCACTAGCGGAAATTGACCATTTTGCTTAGGAAAACGATACTTTTTAATGTTTTAGTTGTCGTTCATCAATTTCTACTACAATAAAATTCATTATCATTCCGTGGTAACACGTCATACACGTCCTTGTTCCACTTAAGAGGACGTAATATGTCAATCTCTTCTATTCGCATCTATCATTCCTTTACTTTTTATTACCTACTCCTTGCACAATTACAAATCATCTTTCACACCACACCATCTCTTCTTTGATGAAATTAGCTCAGATAGACAGACAGGCTGACACAAATTAAAAAAAAATGCCTTGCTTGTCATGTTTATGATTAACTAGCGGACCCGGTCAAGCTTCGCTTTGACTTTTGTGCACTTCTTCCATACCCTTACCTACCGTACTCCAACCCTATACTTACCCTAGGTCTACCCTACGTCTATCCTACCCCTACACTACCCCTACTCTACCGCTACCCTATCCCAACCCTACCCTTACCCTACTCCTACTTTACTCCTTAATTACAAACTATTACGACTACTACAAATTATTACGAATCGTTTGTATGAGAGTATAAATTTTTATTTTAGTCTTTAAATTTTTCTCGTCGTTAAAACCATCCTAGAACTTCAACGAACATTTTAAAAAAAGAATTGGGCAAATTGGTCCAGGCGTTGTTGAGTTATGCGCTTACCAACGCATTTTGCGATTCATTTTTATATTATAGAAGATTACACTGAAAAACATTATCGCACAAAATCACTAACACGACAAAAAACATGACGGCAAGAACGTTGCTCAACAAAAAACTGAACACAATCTATCACCTTCATATTCCTAGTATCACTGTCTTAACACATTTATACAAATACTTCCTTTTCAACCCCCGATGCAAAAAGAGAGGTGTTAGCATAGCTGCTGCCTGCAGCTCCCGTTTTAAAGTTGTGGGGGGTGAAAATGGGGAAGAATAACCGAATGTCTACAGATATACCCGAGTGGGGTCTCAAATTTGATCGATAGTGTAGTTAATAATTTAAAAACATTCGGCGGTTTTTCAAAATTTTCAATTTTATATAGATAATCAGTGTACCAGAGACTAACAACTGAAGCAAAATATTGGCGCCGAGTGGCAGTATATAGCCAGCTATAGGAAATTAATGGCGGTCATCGGTCTTCATAATATCGACACTATGCCACAGATTACTCATTAGTATACAGATGGAACGTACGGAACACGACGGTGTCGTAGCCGCTCCAAATACAAAATTCAAAAAGTAATACATTTTCGAGTCAGAATGACACGAACCGTCGCACCAGTAATTTTCATCATTACCTACTTATTCAAGAAAAATTACGTCTAGGAATAAGATGGAGTATTTTTTATTGGTAATTATTAATTATTATATTACTTTACGTAATTGTTGTTAGCGTTAAATTTTGAAATACAAATTATGAAAAAATTTTGTATAAGCGGGTCTCAAGGAGACGTGTGACGTTTGTTTTTTTAATGGGTTTCGCCGGCTTCAGTACGTTGCTTGGAAAAACTCACTCTGGTTACTCCGTGTACTATACATATAATATGCTCATATTATAGGCGAACTGGCATCATTGGGATGCGTCAGTTTGTAGTTTCAGGTGATGGTATCTGGACTTTACAATAAGTAGGTACTACATCTATGCACAGCAGTCTACTAATTATTCTAGAAATAATATGAAGAATTTTAGACTTGTGAATTTTCTTAAAAAAATTGTAGACGTGTGTATATAATCAAATTATCAAGCATGCTAATTATGTTTATTAGCAAAATTCCTTCATCATTATTAATTTTTGTTACAGTTTAAGCCATCGTAAAGTGCATTCGGTGACAAGTAATTTATGAGTTTTGATCAAAATATACGAGTTTAGTATTTAATTTAGTATAATTATAAGCTGATACAAAACCGGTTACACCATCATACGGTATTGCTATAAAATGTGTGCACTTTTGATAACGTAGCAATTGTGGTGACTGTTACTCCAAAATGTTGAGCCAAATTTTTGTGATAAATATTTTACTTCTTGTGTCAGGTAAATTTTTAATTAAATGGTTTTTTTTTGCAATAAACTTAATGAGTTCACTTGAAAATCCTTTTTCCTAGGAGTATGTTTAAATCAACGGTTCTTTAATACTTATTTATATATTATTAATAATACTTTTTTTTAATAGATACTTAACTATTTATTAAAAACTTTAATAAATAGTTTTTTATTTGTACTTTAATAAAGAGTTTCGGTTAAGTAATAAGTAAAGCAAAGCCTTTGTAATGGCAAACACCTTACAACGTTCAAATGCTATCAATTTAGCTCTTATTAGATCAATCATCATCATTATCGTCATCGATATCTATCAGCCGATAGACGTCCACTACTGGACATGGCCTCTTGCATGGACTTCCAAGAACAACGGTCTCGGGTCGCTGCAACCCACTTGATGTCCTCGGTCCAACTAGTGGGGAGTTGACCAATACTGCGCTTAACGGTTAACGGTGCGGGGTTGCCATTCGAGCACCTTGGGACCGTCCATCGCCTCTTAGAATCATGTGGCCTACTAATTGCCACTTCAGTTTCGTGACTCGCTGAGCTATATCAGTAACTTTGGTTCATCTGCGGATCTCCTCATTTCTGATTCGATCACGCAGAGAAACTCCAAGCATAACTCGCTCCATCGCCCGCTGAGTCACTTTGAGCCTTATTTTAAGTTACATCAATAAGTTGACATAATTAACTGTATCAGGATTAAAAAATAATTAATTGTTAAAGTTAGGAATGTAATTTTCAATTTAAAAAATATTTCTTCTTTTGCAGTGCTGGCGGGCTATGAAGATTACGCTAAACGTATGAAGGAACGAAGTAAATAATTATTATATTTCTTATTATTCAGTTCACTAAAACACAAAGATACATATTTCAAAACCAATAAATTACATTTTTCTTCGTCCGCATAGAAAACCTGAACTACGATATTTTTTATTGAATATCCTCGTAAACCTACGTATACCTGTACCTATGCTTAGAATCATCTAGGTATCTATTATTAAAAATCTCATTAAAGTCCGATGTGGATGCGAATATACAGGGGTATCCCATAATTAATGGATAAAACGCAAGTAGTAGATATTCAAATTTTTTTATATCGAATCAGTTTTTTTTATTTAAATTACCAATGTACTATAATATAATACTATATTATAATTGTAAATAATGTTATATTTGTTTTGTACAAGAAGCTTTGAATGCAATAAATATTTTTCTTTCATTAAGATGACCCAATTAAAAAAATACCCAATTATAAAGTGAACATGATTTTTTCACGTCTTTCCCATAGTATAGGGTATTGCTATCAGTATTTTTGTGCATTATAAGGGTTTGACATACTAATTTAATCTACGGAACCCTAACACTGGGCGTGGTGCGACACGCACTTGGCCGGTTTTTTATATTACATTGACATTTAAACAACAGAAGCGCAATGTGGCCCAAACGAGGTATACGACAGCTGTCCTCCGCTATATCCGCCTCTGAGATGCAATGTGAAGGAAGTGCTAACAGTCTGTGGAGTGAACCCTGGGCCGGGGAACCCTGCTTGCGAACCTGGATGCCGCTGTGCTGACAACTACTATTTAAATGGCTCTGGTGATTGTATTACAAAAGAAGAATGCTGTAAGTGTTCTGTATCAATCATCATCATCATCATCATCATCATTATTATCATAAACCCATATTCAGCTCACGGTTGATCACTAGACGAGCACGAGGGGTTAGGCCTTAGTCAACCACGCTGGCCCAATTGGCAGACTTCACACACGTAGACAATTAAGAAAATCCTCAGGTATGGAGGTTTGCTAATGTTTGTTTTAAATTTAAATAATTTTAAATTGATGTTTTTCCTTCACCGTTTGAGACACGTGATATTTAATTTCTGGTTGGAAGTTGGAGGTGCATGCCCCAGACCGGATTGGAATATATATTTGTATCAATATCAACCAAAATTTATTGCACACTGTACTTTAAGGATTTTCGACAACCTCTCTGGTGCAGTATGTAATGGTATTGCTATGGTTTTCAGCAGAGAGGTCTTGGGTTCGATTCCCAGCACGAGTTAGTTTAAGATTTTATAACTTCTAAATTGACTCAGGTCTGGTCTGGTGGTAGGCTGCGATCATGGCTAGTTACCACCCTACCGGCAAAGACGTATTGGCTTCAGTATCGATTGTATAACGCCCTGCAACAAAAATGTTCAAAATATTTTCAAAATGTACAAAATGTACAGAATTCGAGTTTTAAGTGTAGATTCTAAATGGCGCTGGCGTCCGTTAAGCCACGGTAACGTTTGGCGTTACACGTGGTATAAGTAAAATCTCAAATTGCGAATAAAAGTATAGAATTCGACCAGTTTTATATTTAAAAATATTTAATACTCGTACTTTATTTCTAGATTCAGGAGCACTGCCCAGTTATTCAGGAGCACTGCCAAGTTATTGTAATTCTAAAACAAAAGGTTACTCAGAATGTATAAACGGCGGTTGCTCCAAATGGAGATGCACTGACATGGGATACGTTTGTATGGTCAAAGCTCCGTGTGAAGTCGGCTGTACTTGTGAAGATTCATACGAACGTTCCCCTCTTGGGTTCTGTATGCCGGCCGAACCCTGTGAACGTAAGAATATATATGTATATATTTACAATACAATTACATACTGCTTATATGAACATTTTGCGGGTAAATGATCGTTAAAAACACAGTTAAAAGGAGATGGTCCAAAATTGTATGGAGCCCAGGATCAGTCATTGTACCCTAGCGGAAATAGAAGAAGATATTTTTTTAACTATGTTTGATTATACAAATCTACGAATTTACTTTAAATCTTTCGAAATAATATTCATTAACTCCCAAAAAATGCAACATTAGTATGGGTAATAATGGCGAATGGATGACGTTTTCAACGCAGTAATCGATTTGACGTTTGCTGTCAATTGTCATGTCATAGTTGCTGTATGGGCGCCATCTTGATTTAACTCAAACACTTGGGTTTATTTTATTTATTTCTTTTTATTTAGTTAGATTTATTCACTTTAATAAATTTTAATAAAATCCTTGTATTTTTTAAATTTTAATGATACGGGGTACAAAGAGTACTGAATTGGACCATCTCCTTTGTATGAGCAATAAATACTTAAAGCAATTTTCATTAAAATATTAGCGATATCTGTGAAAGATATAATCTTTAATAAAAGAATCTTCATAAAAGTCCAAGTATTGGGCCAGCCATGTCACCTTACCAAGTTATGAAAAATATCGAGCTAAGTTGATTATGCCGGCTTCCATACAATAAAGTCACGCCTTTAAATTTCAAACCCCTTTTATTAAAATACGATGTAAAAAACGTTCAAAAGACAAATAATAATTTATTTATATCTACAGCTCAAGAACCTACGCCAAAAACGAAGATTCCATCAAAGCCTTATCCAACTGCCAAACCATACCCACATTACAACAGTGGACCAGATTCAACTGAAGAGATGATGCCGCCAAAATACACGGCAGATCGCAACCCCTATCCTTCATACATGCAATCCAAAAGCGAATATGAAAATATGAAGCCAGAGCGTCCACATAAATCATACTCGGAGTCCAAAAGTGATTTAGAAAAAACTGTGTTTTGAGTTTTTTTTGTTTTGTAATTGTACCTATATATATATTTGTATATTTTTATGTAATCATGGTCAAAAAAACGCAATAAATGATATAAGCAAGGCAATAAACAAGGCAATAGTGTTCACTGTTTAATTTTCTAAGATTATATTTAGATTTAATAGTTTTTTTCATGTATATCATAGCCTCGTTCATTCAGTTGTTGTGAGAACATGAGGTTCTGGGTGTGAGTCTTTGGCCAGGCTCTAAAATATTGACTTTTTTCAAGTAATTCTCAGTGAAAATCAGTGGCGTCGCGTCCCTGAATCAAGAATAGTTAGGGGCCCCAAATATAGGATAAAAATTTCTTACAGGTAGTTTTCTTTCTTATAGGTTAATAACTGTATAAGAATTGCATAAATTTGTAAATACCTTTGTATATATGATATAATTTTATTTTTAATATTTTTTCTTCTCACGTTGTTATTTTTTAGTATGGTATTTTATTGTCTTTCCCTTTTTATTTTAGTTAATTGTAATGTACTATTTTAAGTTTAAGTTATTATTATTGTTTATTTTAGTTAATAAGGTTGTTGTGTGCTGTGTTTGTCAACGGTTCCAACTGAAAACCAGCGCTGCATGCTCTTTTTATTTAAAGAGTATGTAGCATTATGCTGAGTTGGATCCGTTTACTGGGTTGTGCCACACGTCGCAGGATATTGTTATAGAACAAATTGTGTTGTGTGGCATAATTCACTAATAAAGCTTTTTTCTTTTTTTTTTCTTTTTTACATAAAAAACACAAAATGCTTCCTTTAAATAAATATGACAGTAAGATTTAACCCAGGCCCGGGAAAAAAGAGATTTCTTTTATTGACTTTTGTCATATTTTCTGAAGTGAAGCTCTTTGGGCAGTTTTTTTCCGGGAAGCACCAGGGTCAGAGAGATTGTAGATTATAATTAAATTTTAAAACAGCTAGCTGCAGCGCTTGGTTTTCAGTGGAAGCCTTTAAAAGGGTGACACGGGCGCAAACAACAGTTATCAAATAAAATAAGTGTTGCACCGACTTTCTATGACGAACATGTCAAGCCGTTGGTTCCAGTGTTTATTATCATTAACATCTAGTAGTTAGTGTTCAGCTGATAGTAATGGTTAAAGCACCAAATATTATTAGTCTAAGCTCGAGAAGAATCGGTGATGTATCTAATCTATACTGAAAAAAAAATTTAATTCGGACCAGTGGTTTTTGAGATTAGCGCGTTCAAGCAAACAAACCAACAAACTCTTCAGCTTTATAAAGCTAATCTAATCTCAGGAACTACTGGTCTGATTTGAAAAAAATAAGTGTAGATATGGAGCTTAGTTAGCATTACTACTACTACTACGAGAAACCGATATGAAAATTCTTTACAGTGCTAAATAGACTATTTATATAGGTTATATATTATCCCCGTATTCCTACGATAATGGGAACTACGCGGGTGAAATCACGCGGCGTCAGCTTTTCTCCTATAAAGAGAGGGACTTAATGACGTTACATAATGAAAACGACTCTCATTGTTGAGTTGCTGGTAAATCTACAACAAAAACTGTAACATCCAGCGTTTAACATCCTGCTGAGTTACTATTATTTGATAACTCTATGTCTTTCGTAGTCCTATCATATTATACCTTAACAGTGCCTGCTTATTAGGTTTTACTTATTATTGAAAAGTCCTCATCATTACAAATTAATCAAGCCCAATTACAAGATAGCTTCCAGGTTACACTGTCGAGGAGTTCCATTACCTGTCCTTCGTATTCATCATCAGACCCCTAATGACAGTCACAATCTATCTAGATGACAAGTCCTCATCAATACAAATAAATCAAGCCTAATCACAAGGTAGCTGCTGTAAGCCGTTGAGGAGTTCCATTAAGTGTCATTCGTCTTCATCACCAGACCCCTAATGACAATCACAAACCATCTAGGTGGTTAATTCTCGTCGACACAAATTAATCGAGATATCCCAAACACAATGCAACTACTGCAAACCGTTGAAAAGTACCGGTCGTGTGTGTTTCGGTTCCATCATCAGATCGACTCCAGATCTTCATGAAATTGTAGTGTTTTAGAGTGCCTCATGAAGTTAGTAACATATTTTCCTCGATTTCTCCAAGATCCTACCATCAGATCCTGACATGATGACAATGGGACCACTTCAAGAATATACCCTTTCTAACTAAAGAATAATTTTCAAAATTGGTTAAAAAATTACGATGTTCTGAGGTAACAAACAACAAAAAAAAAAAACATACGCGTCGAATTGAGATCCTCCTCTTTTTTTTGTAGTCGAAATAATTTGGAGACATAGTACGTTTTAAATTGTAACTTTAACAAAGAAAATATTTCGTAGCAGATCTTATGTGAAAAGTCAACCATTAAAAGTCAAACGAGTTTAATAACATTCCTTTACTGAAAGTGAACACGTTAGCGAATACAAACACTTTTTTGATGTCGTGGCGAATATTATTAAAGGTCGTCGACTGTTTGACTGCGTTCTGTTCTGATGTTAAATCTAAGATAGTAAGTAGATAGGTTGGGCATGCGCTGCCAACCGATAGTCCGAAGAGAATTTTTTCCTCCTTTACACAAAATGAATCAAAACTGGAAACGGGCTATCAAGAATTTACTATACTTGATTTATATACTAATATTTTTACGTACAGGGAACTCTAATCGTTCACAAATTCATTCTATATTTCCTTATCTCTGGCAAATTCTACAAGGCACATGCAAATCGTCACACCATTGCCGAAAGGATGGTGTGACGATTTGCATGATCGTCACATCGTCATCCAAAATCGTTTCTTATGGATGGTAATCGGCTCAGGTCTGATCTAGTGGTAAGCTCTAGGCAGACCCGATCTGGGAAAATAAAAAAAATGTTTTTTTTTATTCCTTACGAGTAAGGGCTAACTCGTAAGGAATAAAAAAAAACATTTTTTTTATTTTTTTTTTAATTTGACCACAATTTCACCTGATGGTAAGTGATGAGTAAGATGGTAGCGGGCTAAGTTGTTGGTGTGTGTGTCAGCTCCGACGCACGAATGCAGTTTACTCTTTCGGATCGACTGCCTAAATAGGTGTATGTCGCCCCGCAGCTTAAACAATACGTCTCAATACAGACGCCTGAAAAGTGAAAGGTGCGCAGAATAGGTTGCGCACAAAAACGTAACGCTGTCATCGAATCGAATTTTACTGTCCATATTTTTTCATAGATGAAAAATCGTTTCTTATGGAGTAAACTCCAAAAACCTCTGTTTTGGCATCAGCGAAATCTTCTTCTACGAGACACAGGTGCTTATTGGGAGGCTCCGGGACCAACGCACCGAAGCCTTAACACTGTAGCTCCTTGGCCCGCCTATATGACTGCGATGTTACATTATTTATTTATATATATATATATTTTTTTTATTTATTTATTTATTTATTGATTCACTAGTATACATAAAAATAATTTACATAAGTCTGTGATCTCCACACTAGGATTCCCTGTATTGTGGTAATCACTTATATATGAGCAGACTGAAGATCCGTATTAGAAACGACCTTCATTAGAAACAGATTGTCATCTGTTTAATGAATGAGACCTCTCATTTCAAAATTAAACCATTACTAACTGAAGCAAAAGGGTCATCCAAAGTTACGGGTTTAATAAATCACACATCAACAAATTGACAGATTAAAAATTACTTTTTGCAAATATTTATTCAGTTTCAAACTGTCTTGTGTGTATATGTGTTATTCTAATCTTACAAGTTAAAAACCTTTAAACCTAAGGACAACAAACAAACAAAATATAAGGTTATACCATTCGTGATTCACCTTGTAGGTATACCTACTTATACTATCACTTGAATGTGTCTCTAGATAATGAATATAAAAGAAATGAATACCTATACAATTGTACATACGTATACAAACTCAAACTTGTATAAAAATGAGTGTAATTTTGAATAATTGAACAGACGGTTAGCATTTACGTTAAAATGTTAAAGTCTTTTCGAATCATAGCCTTATTCTGTGTAGTGAACCTTGTTTTCGTGTCAGGTAGCTAAAACATTTTATATTTATTTACGTTTTTAATTTTGATTTACCATTAAGTTTTAGAAAAAATATATCATCATCAATTGAAGATGATGATAATGATTTTTTATTGCCTTCGAACCGGATTAAATTTTCTTATATGTACCTAATCATTGCATTTGTAACTAGAACTAATACCGTCGTATTTAATTACTAAAACATATCTATACTAATATTATAAAGCTGAAGAGTTTGTTTGCTTGATTGAACGCGCTAATCTCAGGAAGTACTGGTCCGATTTGAAAAATTCTTTCAGTGTTAGATTAATCTCTCATCATCACTATCGAGGAAGGCTATAGGTTATATATTATCTCCGTATTCCTACGGGAACGGGAACCACGCACACCGCGCGGCGTCAGCTTTTTATTTTTTACAGCTCTAATGGCTAATTTATTTATCCATACTATTGCTACGAATATTAAAAATGCGAAAGTAAGTTTGCCTGTTACCTTTTCACAGCTAAACCAATTTGGATAAAATTTGTTAAAACTTGTTTTGAATACAGGGAACTCTAATCGTTCACCAAGGCGATGCAATCAAAATGAAGTTTTATCTCGCTGCTCAAACCGGGTTTCCGGATATCAGAGATGCTCTGAGCTGGGCAAACCAATAATAGACGTGCATGTCAGTCCAAATTTATGCAAACCGGGATGTATTTGTAAGGACAACTATTTGAGAGCTGACAACAATACTTGTATTCCGAAGAACCAGTGCCCACGTAAGTTATGAGATTTTATGTACATTTTTTTTTCACTTGTTCCGAAAAGTAACATTTGCGCGGCCATAGCAGGTGGTAAAAGTGATTTTTTCATTATGGCTTCGCAATTTTGCATACAGCAAGTCTGTACCCAATTAATAATTTTTATCAAATAATTTGTTCTATTAGGGCGAAAGTGGTCAAATACAGTCCATCGTTCGTCGTTTTCCGTTAGTCTGTCCATATTTATTTAATGTGTGGAAATTCTCATGGATACTTTCTCGCCACGGATAGGCCAGAAGCTTATGTCGGACTTCAACTGACTAAAACCCCACGGTGTTCCGACTTATCGCCTGATGACTAAGCTAAGGGAATGTTTCTTAAGCTATCACAACCACACAGCTGCTCTCGTGAATCGAGCTCTCCAAGAATTGTTGAAATCGCATCAGTAACACTGAAAGCTTCAAAAATTCGAGGACTTAGCTCCGTTGGGTCTCAAATTCCTCGTATCTATCACCCAGATATCCTCGTCAAGGATGCCTCCTTGATGAGGTCCTGCAGTCGAAAGCGAGCCGCTTTCATCCGGCTCTCCTACCTGTGGATAGGAAGACACTCCACGTCAACCTCTCTCAACCTTTCCGCCACCTCCTTAAGTGGAATTACAATCTAACAGAAGGAGACTACAGCTTCCAGGATTTCTCAATATCTGTCTTGGCTTTAAAGATACTTGATAGAGATGATCTTAACCGATTTCTTGAACCTAATTGGCATTTCTCTCGCTGTAGTTAAATTAAAAATTTTGTGTTGCGCAAAGACAAAGATAGGTAATAAAAAAATATAATCTCCTGAACTAAAAAGTGACGCATCCCAATTATGCCAGTTCCCATAAACGTACACGCAGACACGCACACAGAGATGCACATTGCTCATATATCAAGACACTGACACATCGATACTCGGCTCCATTATCTTCGGCTCGCCTTCAGTTGTTTGACAGCGAGATACAGTCTGCCTATTTTATAATATGCATATAACGATAAATATTCGTTATAATTTTTGGTGGAATCCAGCGCCTCTGCTAGATAAACGATTATTTATTGACTGTACTGTAAAGTGCTGTAGCCGACCAATCATAAACCACCATTCTAACAGTGGAATTCATAGACGTTGTAGGAGCACCCCAGGGGACTATTCACCCGCTGAGTGTCGAATTCTCAAACGCATAGAGGTAAAATTTGACACTCAGCGGGTGAACGATCCCCTGGGGGCGCCCCCACAACTTTTATGAATTCTACTGTAAGTCGGCATAGGTGATGCACCTATAACTGTGGAACCCTACATTGCGCATGGCCTGTCATGCACCTGGCTGATTTTTTATAATACCCATTAAGATAGAAAACATTCAACGTCTGTTATACACGAGTCATCAAAATGTATGTACCTACTGTAACATAACAAATGACTGTTTAATCAAATGTTTTGGTATTTAATATTAATTTATTCAACGCCGATGATAAATATTACAATGATTACAATGGCTGCCAACATCGAGTGACGTTAATAATTGTGCTATTGAACACAATATGAGTAAATAAAAAAAAAACGTGCACAATTAAATACTTTTATGTCTGTGTCCACTAAAAAGGAATTTAAAACAATTGAATTTTTATTTGAGTTTATATTATGTACAATACACCTCTTTGATAATTCACTATACACAGAGCGTTAACATCTGAGTCGTTGGGTCACCAATTATATTCCTATGACTATCTATCTATTGATACTCATCTTAACTTAGTTAATAACGCATTGATTAATTAACCTACCAACTACTAGGCCGTATACGTCATTAGATAGATGACAGAGAAAATTTTAATAACCCGACTACTCACTCGATAACGCACTGTAAGAGGTTCTGGTATCAATTAGCGACTTAAACAAATATTTTTTTATTTAAGTAGGTTCAGTTGGCTTATTCACAAAACTTTGCACTATTAGCCATCTAATTTATTTAACCTCAAATCAATAAAAACCGCATTAATTGATTATGAAACACGGCTAAAACTCTCGTAATATTAGGTCGGAGTATGCCACACTAGTTTCGAACCCATACGGGGCACTTAGTCATGAGCTAGTTCTTGCAACGCGGCAGTATCCAAACTTCGAAGCGGCTGCGCGACGCGCAGCTGTTCGCATCGCGCGCTCGGAGAGGGGTTAAGTGGTGGGGAGTGAAGGTTCTGTTACGCTCTCCGACGTTTAGCCGAGTTTTAGCAGTGTTTCATAATCAATTAATATTAATAACACTCACGATAGTTTAAATTCTAAAATAACCGCATTACACACAAATAATCTGTAATGAATATCACAATGTCAAACACACTGGTTAGTAATTTTGATTAGTCAGTATTAGTGATTTATATTGAATATGAAATCAAGTGACTTATGAATTACTTACACTAGCTAGTTGGTAATTATCGTCTACATCTACTACAGTTACTCAAAGTTACATCATAGGTATGCAGGTGTGGTCTGGTAGGCTAGTTTACCTTAAATGTGACCTTTTGTTAGTTAGTGAGCATTGATAAAAAATAAAAAACCGGTGTGTTGGTAATCAAAACATCCCGTCTCAAAGTTAAATCATATAAAGGGAAATTCCCTTATACAATTAGTTACGACATGCACAATCATCTTCTTTAAACTATTTAGATTTTCCTGTTTTGCTATAATATGATTTTTCGTTTACCTTTTTTTTTTAATTTTTTTTTTATTCTTTACAAGTTAGCCCTTGATTACAATCTCACCTGGTGGTAAGTGATGATGCAATCTATGATGGAAGCGGGCTAACTTGTTAGGAGGAGGATAAAAATCCAGATCCACACCCTTTCGGTTTCTCGATCGATCGGTTAGAAGGCAGTGATAAAAAAACAAATTAAACTTTGAGAGCTTAGTTGGCATAGCACCGCCTTCAAATCGATCAATAGAAAGGACATAGGTAGGTAGGTTATTTTTCGCATTATAGAGTAATGCATCTGTGAAGTCAGTTATTTTTTTTCATTAAAGTTATTTTACCTATTAGTATTTATTGTTAAACGAAATACAAAAATTTAAAATTTTCTTAATTGAAATGTAAAAATTTCAACAGTCTAATGGTTTTTGAGACAGGTACTGCTTGTTGACAGACGGACGGATAGATGTACAATGGAATCTTAGTAATGGGGTGCCGTTTGGGTACGGAACCCTAAAAATTACCGTAGAACAATCGAAATTTGACTTCTATTAAATAAAAATAAATGAATTGTTTTTTACTCTACCCTTTTCATCTTATGTCATCTTATCCAATACCTTATCTTTTTAAAATATATTTCTCTTATTGTCTCTCTTTTCTCAATCTCATATATTATAGACTGGATTGTCATTTACACTCTGGTTTTATCACAGCTAAACGCAAATTGAAATCGTGATATTGATATAAATATAAAAATGTACAATAACATTATGAACTACGAGTATTTACTTTATGGACACTGTTTGCACCAATCAGACGTTAATTCTAACTCGCGCAGAAAAATATAAATTCTATTACTTTTATAGCGACAACGATGAAAAAAATTCGTCATAAAACTGTGTTGTTTTTAATGGGGTATGTTTTTGTTAGTGATAATATCTTGGCTGCAGGTATGCATATTTTAATATTTTATTTTATCGAATAAAGTGAATAATAAATATAAAACTCAATACGATACGAAACCATACCGATGAGACGACGTTCATTCAATCTACTTCACGAAATATTTTTTTTATCCTTGATCAAATTAATAAGCAATCTCGGAATTTAGTTAAAAACCTTAAATATATAAAAAACGATAATCCAGCTTCTTAATTTTTTTGTAGTAAATTGTTTTAATTCCGACCGTGTGTAATTGTTTTAATGTGACCGATTTTTTTGGATATCGAACCGTGTAATGGTGTAAACAGGCTCACGGTGTCCCAAGGCGATTAGGTTACGATTTCGTTCAGTGTGCGTTACAGTAGTTTTAAACAAAGAAAAAGAATACTGTACGAGTCGATACGGTACCAGAGTTGATGTGTGCTTTGACCCTTAGACAGTCGGGGTTCCACCCAGTTACTTTCATTGTTGGTTAAATAGGTGGTTCACTTATAAACTTAGGTAAAGTAGTAAAATTACTTCTTAATTTTGCAGCTGCTAAGAAGCCCGTAATTTGCGGCCCCGATGAAGTGTACAATGATTGTGTAAACGGTGGCTGCGGCAGATGGAAATGTTCACAGCAGGCGGCAATTTGTATTTTACTCGTTGAAGGAGCCTGCAAAGAAGGGTGTCATTGTAAAGAAGGATATTTGCGCAGAGATGATGGGGTTTGTGTCCCAGCTGATCAGTGTCCACGTAAGTTCACTAATACCTACCTATCCTAAAATACATATACACAAAATATTCTAATAGCAATCTTCTTCCAAGTGGTATTCTAACTTGTATCGGTAATATTATAAACTCGATATAGATAATAATATGTATCGATTGTATAAGGCAGAGAAAAAATTGTGAAATTGTGGCAACATTTGGTGAATACTATTACTATTAATTTATTATAAAACACGGCTAAAACTCACGTCGTAGTATGCCCGACTAGTTTCGACCCCATACGGGGTCCTTATTCATGAGCTGGTTCTTGCAATTAATTTGAATAACTCTCATGATAGTTTAAATTCTAAAATACTACTTACTATATCGTAAAGCAAAATTATGTAACTGCAAATTAAAACGTCATCTATTTAAATAGGTAGCATAAATCTTCAGCAAATATCTGAAAATATCTATATAATAATTATGCATGTCAGATTTAAGAAGAAAGTTTTAATAGAAAATAAAGGAACTTGAACAATCTCCTGTATGTATCAGTATGTAACAACTTCACAAAAAGAATATTTTAAAAATCACGTCTTTGAAATAACTTTTTTATGTTTGTAAATTTTGTGGGTACAATCAAAGATTATCGTTATACCAACAAAATTGCTTTATTAATTTCACTCTAACCACGCAATTTATTTTTTTCGTAAATTTTAAAAAATTTGAAAAAACACAATTATATTTCAGTTACTTGTTGGGGTGCTAATGAAGTCGTTGGGTGTAAGGATACAACCCCTCAAACTTGTGAAAATGTTGTTAGACCATGGCAACCCTCGGTCAAACCTCGGTTAAACATTTGTATACAAGAGTGCCGTTGTAAAGAAGGATTCTACAGAAATAAAATTGGACAGTGTATATCCGAAGAAAATTGCCGTAAGTTATAAAAACGACAACTAAATTATATGTATGTTTATATATTATTTCAAATTGTGCATTAAATAATCACAAATGATAAGTTTTTTCTAAAAAGAGTAATATTATTATTTTTTACAAATGTCTTTTCAAGTCAATAGTCTTGTAACGAAAAGCTTCAACCAAAACCCTAGAAGCAAAAGCTTCATCTTTCGCTTGACTGTTGAATCAAGAAGACTGGTCGGATACTGAAGGCAGCGATTCTCGAGACGGCGCGTATATTTAGGATGTTCCTCACTCTGGAACCCTGACCAGTTTGAGCACTCAGTTGAGATGGGAGAAATCGATTTTATTAATTATTGAAGTGTCTTATTCTTAAAAATATTGTGGATAAAAAATAAAAGGGAATCTTATAAAAAGCAAATGCAAAAGCCGGTCTTAATGACCGGCTTTTGCATTTGCATTGCATAACTCTAAAAGTTTAAAAAACTAAAAAACACGCTTTTAGCACGCAATATAATTTTTATTACAAATATTGGATTTAAGTTACGTGACTATTTTTTTCGTACTTCTGACAGCAAACCCTTTCTTTTGATATCCATATAATGGGGGTGGATTTCAAACAGCCAGTCCGCCAACTTGGGGATGCCGCCATATTGGATTTGTAATGACGTTTCTTAGCTAGTCATGTATTGTCATCGGAACTCAGAGCGTGTGCAAAATTTCATCCTAATCGAAGACCGGAAAGTGGGTCAAATTACGATTCCAAGATTTGATTTTCTTACATAGTTACAACTGAACTAATATAAAGCGTGTAAAAATACAGTTTATGTAGATTTTACACTTGTAAAATTGTTGTAATAATATTTTTAACATAAAAGCGAAATCATGACAGAAGTCCACTTAATATTGAATGAATAGCACTATTAATATCAACAAATCACCATTTCAGCGTTTTATTATATGACTGTTAGAAAACTATTTTACTTTTATTTTTTCAATGTTGATATTGAGTCTAAATTATTAAATTTGAAAACTATTCATTGATTAACTTGATGCATTAAATTTACAATCTATTTCGAAATAAAAACAAAACTTTAATCTTAAAAGTCTCACCAGATAATTTAAAAAAGTAAAATCACCACTATCTTTCCAGGAAGGTGTCCTGGACCTAATGAATACTTCTCTGACGACGGATCCTCAGAATCAGAACCATGTCGCTGCGAAGAAGGATATGTACGCGATTATTATACTAATAACTGCGAATCTATTACGGACTGTACAAAGGGTACGTTAAATATTGAGCATTAGAACTTTTTGCAGTAAGTAGGTATATAATAATTTAGCAATATGTATAATGATAAGTTTAATTTTTTTTTATTTTTTTCAAGCTACCCCTTGACTACAATCTCACCTGATGGTAAGAGATGATGCAATCTAAGATGGAATCGGGCTAAATTGTTAGGAGGAGGATGAAATCCACACCCCTTTCGGTTTCTACACGACGTAGTACCGGAACGCTAAATCGCTTGGCGGTACATCTTTGTCGGTAGGATGGTAACTGGCCATGGCCAAAGCCTCCCACCAGCCAGACCTGGACCAATTAAGAAAATCTCTATCGGTCCGGCCGGGAATCGAACCCAGAACCTCCGTCTTGTAAGTTCACTGCGCATACCACTGCACCACGGAGTCCGTCAAAATTCGCACTTTTATGATTTTAGGCGTTCCCATACATATATTATATTTAACCTGGTACAATGGTACAAAACTAAAAATGTCAGTGATATTTATATTTACTAGCGGACCTCTAGCTGTTTCAAACGTGAAGTTTCCATTTCTTTGGGAATACGGAGATAATATATAGTTTTTATTACTCGATGTTAAAGTAGCTTTCCATTTATGAAAGATATTTTAAAATCGATTAAAACGGCTTAGCCGTGAATGCGTAACAAATAAACAAATTCACTTTGGCATTCTTTTCTACTGAACTCCCCACATTTCGACACCCTTATCTAGTTCGCGCTCAGACAATATGGGTATAAATAGTTTATGTAACTCGCTGATAATGTAGCTTTTCGTTAATGAAAAATGTTTTAAAATCAGTTTCGAGGTTTAGCTGTGAAAGCACAAACAATGTCACTTTATAAAAAAGTTTATTTTTTAGTAAAAGAGGCAGTATGAATTTTGGTCGTAGAAAGATTTCTGTTAAATAACGATAAAGTTAACAATAATATACACATCTATCCATTCACATCCAATTTTTACCAATTTTTTTAGAGTGTGGAGTAAATGAAGTACCAACATCATGTGTTGAAGCCGTTTGTGAACGTAGAAATTGCAGTGACCTTGACAAACCTTTCATATGTATAGACCCGAGTGAATGCACAAATGGGTGTCTCTGTAAAGAGGGATATTTAAGGAATGATAAAGGAGTTTGCGTTCCAGTTGATCAGTGTACAAGTGAGTATGTCATAATGTAGATAGAGGATCGAAAACGTCTTTATAACTTAAGTGTGCGATTGAAAATGTATGAAAAAAATCTACCTAATAGTTTTATGAATTTACGTATTGTAAGTACCTACCTAGTCGTTAAACAGTTTGGAAATCAATTATAAAGAAACACTAAAAAGGCATATTTTAGTCTAAATGTGTGACTGCACCAATCAAATTAACTTCATCATTAACAACCCATATTCGGCTCACTGTTGAACAAGACCTTTCTCATAATGAAAGGGGTTATGCTAATAGTCCACTACGCTGGCCCAATGCGGATTGGCAAACTTCACATTTAATTGAGATAATTCTCAGGTTTCCTCCCGATGTTTTATTTCACCGTTTGAAGCACATGATATTTAATTTCTTAAGATAAACATACTTATCTGAAAAGTTGGAGGTGCATGCCCCGGACAAGATTCGATCCTTCCTACGCTATCCAAATCGAAGACAGAGGTTATGTTCACTGGGCTATCATGACTTTTATTCTCCAAAACGTTTTAAGTTTTATCTTATTAAGGGTTCATTTATACGAGCAGCAACTGCTAGAAGTTGCTTCTCGTGTAAATTAACACTAAGAGTAACTAAAATGGGCCTTTTTTTATTGAGATCGGATATAAGAAAGAAGACAAATAAAACTGAGTAGGTAATCTCCAAAGCTTACTGAGTTTTATTTTTAATAACTAGCTGACGCCGCGCGGTTTCATCCGCGTGATTCCCGTTCCCGTAGGAATACGGGGATAATAGCCTTTAGCCTTCCTCGATAAATGGGCTATCTAACACTGAAAGAATTTTTCAAATCGGATCAGTAGTTCCTGAGATTAGTGCGTTCAATCAAACAAACAAACTCTTCAGCTTTATAATATTAGTATAGATAGTAACTAAAATAGTCCTTATTGCATTGAGATCGGACTTAAGCAAAAATATTCATAAACAATTTAATTACACGTAGACAAAAAGACCTATATTATTTAATAAAAAGTCTAAAAGACTACAGTCTTAAAGATTTGATTGTCTTCTATATGTCCTTCACAAGAATTTGTGTTGCCAAATTAAACTTCAAAATCAAATCAAAATCAAAAATTCATTTATTTCAAGTAGGCTCAGTATACAAGCACTTTTGATACGTCAGTTAACTATTTGTAAAGATTCTACCACCGGTTCGGAAGGCAGATTCATCTACTAGACTAGATATCAAATTTCCCTAGAAACTCCTGAACCCGTTATTTGTGGCCCTAACGAAGTGTCTACAGACTGTGTTAATGGCGGCTGCGGTATATGGTATTGTTCGCAAACACAAGAGATTTGTAACTTAATGCTAGACGACGAGTGTAAACCCGGATGTCTGTGCAAGGAGGGAATGCTGAGGGCAGAAAATGGAACTTGCATCCCTACGGAACAATGTCCTCGTAAGAGTTCCTAATTATTTTAACCATTGAACTTTATTCTTTGTATCTTAATTAACTCATCTCTCTAATCTCTCCTATTGAATCTAATATAATATTCATATTTTACACATAGAGTCTAGCGTTGTTCTTCTTCTTTCCTGGGCCTTTTTCGCACTTTGCGTTTGCCTTTGTGCGCCGGTTCCAAGGCCTGTAGCCAAGTGGCACGTCGATTTTCTTTCTACAAAAGCTAACGCTGCGAAAACTAGAAAAAAATATGGGAATGACAGATCCGATCGACAACTTGATCACGTGACATGTCGATATCAAAAGTCATTCCTATACATTTTTTCGAAGCGTTTGCGATCGTAGAAAGAAAATCAACTTGGCTACAGGTCCATTGTTGTTGTGCGACGTCTAAATAAGTGGACCTATTACATCAAGCTGATAACAGGGATTTGCGTACGGCTCAAGAACATGGTGTTTGGAAATCCTTACATGATATCCTGCAGTGGCCATTCATCCATGTCCCGTAATTAATGGATAAAACGCCATAGAATCATAACGAAAATATAGAATCTTACATTCATTCGAGTGGAAAATTTAACCCAAGAACACCGTCAAAACCAAATCATTACCAGTATCGCCAGGGAAATCGTGAATGTGTTCCGAGGCACGTACTAATGGTGTATAAGCTATCATGCATTAGAACCTTCAGTCTTACAACGTTACAAAGCATCATCCATAACAATGAAGTAATCGCTTATCATTTGTATGGACATGCGCTTCAACGTACTCTTGCATTCGCCAGTCTGAGGCATACTCTAATATGTCATATTCCTGTATTTCCTGATATATACTTAGTGAGATTCTAGATTCTGGAAGCGCTCATAATATGCCCTACTAAGTCTTTTTTTTATTCAATGCCACTTTATCCCTTGACTGCGAGATCTCGTCTGATGTTATGTGACGAGTCTAATAAGGCAGAGAGCTTACTTGAAAGAGGTACAAGATTATTCTACCCTTACTTCTCCCGTACCCACATTTCTACGTGGCGTCGTACCGGGACATTTAATAGTTTGGCGGTATGTTGCCGGTAGGGTAGTAACTACCCGCGGTCGATGCCTATCACAAGACCTGCAGGGTTATTATGTATATTTGGGTGTACCCATTCAAATAATGAGTCACTAATATCGTATTTAATCGTTTTTGTGGATCGTAAAATACTTTCTGAAAAAAGTATTTTACTCAGTGACTCATTACTTGAATGGTATCGAACCCAGTGTCATCAAAAAAAAAAACAATCAGAAGTATAAAAAGTAATTATAAGTATAGACATAATACTCGTAACCTTCAACAGCTAAATGCAACGGCCCATATGAATACTTCTCCTGTGGCAGCCCTTGCGACAACTTATGTGCTACATTGAGCACACAGAACCAAACGAATTGTCCAATCAAAAACAAAAAATGCAATCCAAAATGCTACTGCCAACAAGGATACGCTCGTGATGAAAACAATATATGTATACCTATTAAAAACTGTCCTCAACGTAAGTTATCTATACCATGTTTTCTGTGTGTACTAATAAATGCAAAAGTAAGTCTATCTGTCTGTTACCTTTTCACGGCTAAACCTTGGAGCTTTATTGTGCTACATTTTGACCCTAAAATAAAAATAGAAGGGGGTGAAATAGGTGTTGAAATTTTGTATGGAAAGTCCTTCATTTTTAGAGTTACAGTTTTAAAAATTTGTTCATAAATCATTAAAAAATACAAACTATGATGTGATTCAAGAATTTTTAAAATTCAACCTAAAGTGGTGAAATAGGGGTTAAAAATTTACATTGATTTCCACGCGGATGAAGTCGCGGGCGTCCGCTAGTTATGATATACTTTAAATTTTTAGGTAAATGGAGAGTCATTTTGTTTTTGCATTTCGTTTGATCCTCCAAGGCTATTTCCTAGATTTTCAAAGTATCGTTAGTGGTAGTAAAGTAAAATAAAAATAGTTGTAAAATAGTAAGTTGTATAATATACTTATATCAATTTTTATCAGTATATATTATAAATTATACAATTCATACTTATAATTAAATGTTTAAACGAGTTTGTTTGATTGTATGTTGCGCTTTCACGGCTAAACCTATTTGAAAAATTCTTTCACCGATGGAAAGCTGCATTATCAACGAAAAATTTATCCCAAGGCAACGGAAACTAGCCAGCCAATAGTAAATAGTTTTAAATCTTTACCTTTATAACCTACCAGGTAAATAATATGTATGTTCAAGACGTCGCTGCTATTTTGTCGAATATCTTATAAAAATACCTTTTACAGTTGTGCCAGTCACGTTTTATGAGGAAAAACACTTACATAAATTAAAAAAAAAACCTTATCTATTGCTGTTTTTCTAGAATGTGGAATAAATGAAGTATTCGACACTTGTATAGCAACATGTCCACCTCGGCGATGTGATGTCGATGAAACTCTAATAGATTGTGTCCCGCCGCCACAACCTGGAGACCCTGAGTGCCAATCTGGTTGCCGATGCGCTGATAATTTCTTTAGAAATTATGATAATATTTGCGTCCCTAGAAGTGAATGCCGTAGGTTTTATTTATTATTCGCTTACAAAAATACTAATATCAAATGAACTTTTATTCAAAAACATGGATTGAAATTTTAGCCTAAAGTTTCTTCAAAGTAAAGTGAACCTAATCACTACTGGCTAAAGTTCACTTTGGCTGGTGGGAGGCTTCAGCCGTGGCTAGTACCACCCTACCGACAAAGACGTACCGCCAAGCGATTTAGCGTTCCGGTACGATGTCGTGTAGAAACCGAAAGGAGTGTGGATTTTCATCCTCCTCCTAACAAGTTAGCCCGCTTCCATCTTAGGCTGCATCATCACATAACATCAGGTGAGATTGTAGTCAAGGGCTAACTTGTAAAGAATAAAAAAAAACCTTGATGAAATTTGAGGTTTAAATCCATGTTTATAAATAAGGCCGAATGATTAAAATATTAAATAATAACGCACGCTTGCAACTTCTTCTGCACATAATTTTTTTGAAATAACAGCATGTAACAAACTGTATAATTTTATAGCATTTTGTTAAATACAAACGTCGTTATCAACCCATATTCGGCTCACTTCTGAGCTGGAGTCTCTTCTTAGAATGGCCATGGAATGGTTAGGCCAATAGTCTTTTCTCACGATGATTTCTTTCACCGCTTGAGACACGTGTTATTTAATGTTCTTAAAATGCACACAACCGGACCGGATTCGAACTCACCACCCTCCTGAATTATAGGCAGAGGTCATATCCACTGGGCTATCACGTACAAACGTAAATACAAACGTATAAAGTGATATATAAAAGATTTTTTAATATGTAGCTCCTTTGGGATTTAGATATACACACAATAAAAAATTTAATTACCTTATGATTAATTATGATATCAATGATATGAATGAGTAAGATTTTATGATATCAGCAGAAAATATACATTTTTTTATTTTTTTGTTTAAGCTCCCACATGCGGTGTTAACGAAGTTTACGATCCTAAGATACGACCATGTCCACCTCAAAGTTGCGATATCGATCCAAGATTGGTTTTGTGTCCAAGAAATCAAACAACTGCACCTGGCTGCCGGTGCATCGATAACCATTTTAGAAATAGAGAAGGCGTTTGCGTTCCCAGAGACCAATGCGGTATGTTGACGTAGTTTAGTTTTTTTTTTGTATTCATTTAAAATTTGGTCTACTTTCTTTCGGATAGCGCCTTTGTTTTTGTAACGCCTTCAGCGGACTCCGAATGAGAAAATACTACTTATACTACAGCTTTATGAACATCAAGCGAGTCAGCGGCATCAGCGGCTCAGTATCGTGATGTTTGGAAGTCCCTACAAAAGGCCTATGTCCTGCAGTGGACGTCCAACGGCTGATATGATGATGATGATGATGATCACCAACAAAGAAATTAGAAATGAAGGTAGGAAACGCATGTCATTTCATAACTTATTTATTTTAAATGATGTATGGTTTGTTTATAAAATGTTATATTAAATATATTAACCATATCTAACTGTTCTAAACTTATCAATCAAATTTATGTTCATGAATTAAAGAACAAGTTAATTAAAATTATTATAAGTTGTGAAATGACTAGCGAATTATACCCTCATTTTTAATTTGTTTGTTAGTAAACAGTACTCATCAAGAAAGGCTGTAGTATAAGTACTTTTTTGTCTCTTATTCTCTTATTTTAAAGAATAATCGGATTCTTGAGTTTAGACCAATCCAGGCAACCCCAAATGGTTGGCGTACTTATGATAAATTTCGACTTTGTAAGTTCATTCGTCAGTCACTGTTTGACGAGTCATGTACTCGTACTGAATAAGTTTGTATATTAACAAAAATCAAAGACACCCTAAATTATTCTTACAAAAAATATAGGAAGAGTTTGGGAGTAAGAACAATTAAACTAACGAACTTAATGCAAAAAAAATGTAAGTTGTAAGCACACAATTTTGTTATTTTAACTGATAACTAAAAAAACAATTAACCGTATTTATTATTTTTTGTAGAAAAATGTCCAGTGAATGAAAGGCCTACATCATGTATTCAGGCCAGATGTGAACGTAGAGATTGTTCTGATCTCGGAAAGTCAGTTTTATGCGTCAGGATAGACCCTAGATTCTGTACCGAAGGATGTCTTTGCGAGGACGGATTTTTAAGAGCTGAAAACGGAACTTGTATACCAATCAATCAATGTCCGGGTAAGTTAACGATTTTACACAGTTCAACTAAAGTATATACTATGTACATATACAAAATACAAGTAAATAAAAAATGCTTTTCTCCAATAATTAACATTTATGTCATTCAACGTTGATGAGAAACTAAATCTCCACTTTATTTCTTTGCTCTAAGAAAAAAATTGGCATAAATCTCAAAGGAATCGCTTAAAACTTTAAAAATATTTACGGAAATTATATGTAGTACGAAGGTCAACTAGTTTATAACGACTTATCCACGCCGTGTCTACCTCAAACGGACAAAAAACGTTTAGACACACAAGCAATTTGGTATGGCATGCTATTTGATATGTTTCAATCTTAATTTTGAATCTGATTTTAACAAAACTTACAGACATACTTGACTTTACAAAAGTGTGTACTGTAGAGGCTTACTAGACATTAGTAAAGAACATTAAATGATTTGTTGCTGTATTGTTTCCAGAGGCAAAATGTGGGGAGAATGAAGTATTCGATAGATGTCCACCAACATGTCCAGGTGAACAATGTGGCGTAGATCCAGCCGTAGTCTTGTGTTTGCCTAACCCAGAGCCTGGTGATCCAAACTGTCAACCAAAATGCAGGTGTTCTGATGGGTATTTGAGAAATACAGAAGGGAAATGTATTCCTAAAGATGAATGTCGTAAGTAGCTGTATATGTTTGTCAAGATTATATTGAACTTTGAAAACATACACCGTATCGCAATACTATTATAGTAGAATCGTCTCTGGAATCCCATGTTCCGCAAAAACTGTGTATGTTTTCAAACTAGAAGACTTAAAAAACTCAATTAGGTATTGTAAGGTCCTATAAGAGACTCGTTACTATAAGAGAAGCTAAACACTGGCTCATCTCTACACTGGTAAGGCAAGCAGACCGTGCACGACCACTCAGGTCGAACGCCGGTGACAGACTGACTCATTGGTCATTTTTCCAATGTATTATACTACTCTATGGTCATTGCCCCCACTACCAATGTACATGAGATAGTGTATGTAGTATTGTAGGTATCTATTTAGTATACACAAACACTACAGGTATAAATTGTACATACATAAAAAACATAATTTTAGTTTTAGCTTTTACATCTTCTTGTTTATTTGTCCTAAAATTCTTTGTTTTATGTAATTTACATGCGTAAGGGTATCACATCACTGACATGAAATACTCGTAGTATACAGAATCATTTCGTGCGCTTCCGAAGAATTTGTTTTATATTATCTTTTGCGAATAACTCAAAAGATAGGTTATACTTACGTTGTTTATTGAGATCATTTTCAACTTCAGTTTATTTACATTACTTTATGTTTCAACTCAAATTACTGTTATACGCGAAGTTTATATTTGCAATTTTATTAATTTGGTCATTAAGTAAGTAAAAAACTTTGGAAATTTTCAGCTCCTGTCTGTGGAATTAACGAAGTATACGACACATGTATAGCGCCATGCCCAGCTCGCAGATGCGATGTTGATGATAGACTTGTCAGATGTAGGAGCCCACCGCAACCAGGCGATCCTAATTGCCAAGCTGGTTGCCGATGCGCCGATAATTTCTTTAGAAATGACCAAAATGTCTGTGTGCCCAGAAATGAATGCCGTAAGTCATTATTCTATACGTGCGGTGCTTAGCCGGTGTTGTCTTAATTTAAGCCATTTCTGACAGGACCACATGAAACAACACTGTCTGCAAAATCTAAATCTATAAGATATTCTCATATGGCTTGAATTAATACATCACCGGCTTAGCACCGCCTTCATACTGATCAGCAGGTAGAACATATTATGATGTTATTTTTCACTTTTTAGTTTAGTGGGTACGTTTTTAGGTTTTGAAGTCGGTTGTATTTTTTTTATTAAAATTTTTTGTCTTATATTTATTTAGTTACTTGGATATAACTAAAATAGTCGGCATATTTTACTTAACATTTTTACTTATCCCTTATAAAAGTCGGTATAATTTTCTATACTACTTACTATTTAAATCACTTTTTTCCTACGTTTGAACTCACTTGGAGCAACAGAAAATAATTAAAGAAAATTATTTTTAGCCAAACACATTTTTTGGGAATTAATTTCTTTAAGAAGTTGTATCTAGATTTAAATTACTTAATTCGTTTATCGTAATGATTCTTTTATTTAGCCGGACAACAAAATATTACTTGTGGACCTGACGAAGTATATAGCAATTGTGTAAACGGTGGTTGCGGTAGATGGAATTGCTCTCAACCTGGCAAAGTTTGCATCAAATTGGCTAAAGGAGCTTGCAGAGAAGGTTGTCACTGTAAAGACGGTCTGTTACGGAATGATGAAGGAATTTGTATTCCTACTGATCAATGCCCAAGTACGAAATTTTTATGTTAATACAACTGTAGATATAACTCTGACGTCAGTTTAAATTTCAAGATTTTTGAAATCAAAGTTAAGCAGCATCAGTTGATACTGATGCTGCTTAACCTAATAATATTATATCCTACTAATATTATAAACGAGAAAGTTTGTATGGATGTATGTTTGTTTGGATGTTTGTTACTCATTAACACCGCTACTACTGAAGCGATTTGGCTAAAATTTGAAATGGAAATAGTTTTTATTCTGAATTAACACATAGGCTACTTTTTATCCCAAAAAATCCATGGATTCCCAAAATTTTGAAAACCTGATGATTTTGATGGTATAAATGTTTGTTACTCTTCCACGCCTCGGCTACTGAATCGAATGACCTACAATTTGAAGTAGAGATAGAATATAGTCTGAATTAACACATAGGCTACTTTTTATCCCGGAAAAATACATGGTTCCTGAGAGATTTTTAAAAAACTAAATTTCTCGCGGACGAAGTTGCGGGCGTCCGCTAGTATTTTAATAATAGCAATTAGCTCTTCGTAATATTTTATATTAAGTTATTGTTTATGCTATATGTGTTCTTGTTTCTTTTACAGTCAATTGTTTTGGTGCAAACGAAGTAAGAGGCTGCCATCGTACCTGCCCCCCTCAAACATGTGAATTCATTGGTAAAAGAATATTTTGTCCCCTTCAAAGCAAAGAATGCAAGCCGGAATGCCGTTGCAAAGAAGGCTTCTACAGGAATAAAATTAATCAATGCATATCTAAAGAAGAATGTTGTAAGTATATATTATTTATTACAATATTTTGGATTTTTGAAGCTAAATGAGCATCGATTTTATCTCACACTAAAATAAGCACTTGACCAAAGACATAAGGCAGAGAATACCAGTCTAATAAAAATAATTGACACCAACCTAAAAAGACTCATTTTGTAGTTTCACCCGCGTGGTTCCCATTCCCGTAAGAATTTTAGGATAATATATACCTTCCTAATATAACCTTCCTTGACAAATGGGCTAAAAGAATTTTTCAAAATCGGACCAGTAGCAAACAAACAAACTAACTCTTCAGTTTTTCAATATTAATAGATAATAATAACATGTACGAGTATTATTACAGTAAAATGTAAACGCCCTAATGAGTTCTTCACGTGTGGAGGAGCATGTGACAACGTCTGTGCTACGTTGGCGACACAGAACCGAACCAACTGCCCTATTAAAAACATTAAATGCAATCCGAAGTGCTACTGTGTAGATGGATACGCTCGCGACAGCAACGAAACTTGCGTACCTATATCTGAGTGTCCACGTAAGTAAAACTTGTTGGTCAATTGATTTCTATCGTTCGTTATCAACCCATATTCGACTCACTGCTGAGCTCGAGTCTCCTCTCAGAATGAGAGGGGTTAGAAAGAAGAAGAAGAAAGAAAAAGAAAGAAAAACATTTATTTAAAAAATTGTGCCATACACCACAATGCCTAAGTAAGCACTATTGTTGTGTCTGATGCTTCAACCACCTGATCAATTGAAAATCAAAACTAAAGTAGTTGAAGCATCAAAAACCACTTCGTCATGTTTGGCACAACCTTACCGGGTTAGGCCTTAGTCCACCACGCTGGCCCAATGCGGATTGGCAGACTTCACACACGCAGAGAATTAAGAATATTCTCTGGTATGCAGGTTTCCTCACGATGTTTTCCTTCCCCGTTTAAGATACGTGATATTTAATTTCTTAAAATGCACACAACTGAAAAGTTGGTGCATGCCCCGAACCGGATTCGAACCCACACCCTCCGGAATCGGAGGCAGAGGTTATATCCACTTGGCTATCACAGCTATTGATTTTTATATTCCAATATAATTCCATTCAGTATTGTTATAATTTGAAGGGCAACCAATGCAAATTACCGTCAATCAAGAATAAAGAATCAAGGCATTAGTGTTAAAATATGTAGGTAGGTGCTTGTATTGACTGCCAGGCGTCACTCAACTCGCAACCATAGTTAGAAGAAGAGTAATTTTTTTTTTACAAAACAGCATTGATAAGCAATTTTATTTCAGTTTTATTTTTAAAAGTGCAAATACTGAATTTTTAGTTCTACTTCTCGGTAGAATCTGCTCTCTGTATCAGTGTTAGAAACAATATGTACTAACAAATTTTACCGAATCATTTCTCGGCTAGTTGCCTCGACTGGTGACAGAAGGGCTGGCTCATTTTTTGCGCAAAGGATCAGCCTGGCTGTCCAGCGCGGAAAAGCAGCCAGTATTCTTGCCACCATTCCACGTGGGATTTGTATAGTTATTAGGATAAGTTAGCTTATGTTCCTTAATGTTTATTTTCTTTTTAGATTCTTTCTTTGTTTTATTTATGTCTCTTTTGCATTTTTGTTTAATTTTTTCTTTTTTATTTCAACGACTTTTCAGCGTCCTGTGGAGTCAACGAAGTCTACGACGTTTGCCCGGCTACATGCCCACCAAAAACTTGTGACGCTTTGGGTAGAGCTTACAAATGCAAAGCTCCTCCAAAACCTGGTGATGCAGAATGTAAGCCTGGTTGCCGCTGTGCTGATGGTTATTACAGAAATACAGATGGTGTTTGTGTACTGGAAAATGAATGCCGTAAGTTATACAGCTTTATGTTTGTACGAATATCTATACTCTCTTACAAAATACGTTCTTAGCGGACGTCTAATACTGTAGGCTACCTCACTGCCAAATTTTACCTTTGTACTTCAAGCAGTTTTCGAGATTTCGTGAAGTGACCTTCCGCGTTTATATACGCGTATTTCGATAAAAAAATATAGATAAATAAAAAATTGTTGTCGAATGTCTGTACGCGAATCACCTTAGAAGGGACGCACAGATATTCATATATTTTTCCTGCAATTGAGAATCTTAACTTGGTTTTTTAATTGAAACTGTCATTGAATTTAAGTTTTTTTTTTATTTTTATTATACAACATACACACGTCCTACTCACACTAATATTATAAAGGTGAAAGTTTGTGTGAAAGTGTAAGAATGTTTGTTTCTCTTTTACGCTGCAGCTACTGAAGCGATTTGGAATGGAAATAGGTTTTTACTCTCGATTAACACATAGGCTACTTTTCATCCTGAAAATATCTATGGTTCCCGCGGGATTTGTGAGAAACTGAATTCCACGCGGACGAAGTCGCGGGCGTCCGCTAGTAATTAATAATACCCCAAAAATACTTACATACCCCAAAAATACTTACATACAAATACTACTTTTACCTATGTATTTTTGCACATTCTGTAGAATAATTAAATCACTCGCAACTAAACGAACTTTGCTCTTGTTTAACAAATAACTATTAAATAGATCATTTATTAATATTACTTTACAGTTACTTGCAATGGTCAAAATGAAGAACAAGGATGTAAAAGTACGTGTCCACCACAAACATGTGATGCCATTGGGAAAACATACCATTGCCCGCTACAGCCTGCAGTTTGCATACCCGAGTGTCGCTGCAAGAAAGGGTTTTTCAGAAACGCAATCGGCACTTGCATATCGAAAGAGGATTGTTGTAAGTATTTTACCATAATATTATAAATAACGACAGAATTAATTAAAAAAAACACTAGCGGACGCCCTCGACTTCATCTGCGTGGAACTCGATGTAAACTTTCAATTACTCCTACCCTACTTCTAACCTATCCTACCCGTTAAAAAAATAATTAGCCAAATTGGTCCAGGTGTTGTTGAGTTATGCGCTTCCCAACGAATTTTGCGATTCATTTTTATATTATAGATTATGATTTTTTTTATCCTTATGTTGTGCGTTCATGAACTACATAAATTTAAACTGTATCTTTGAAATAAACCACAAATTTATTTTAATTTTATTTAACGCTCAACTCAACAAATGAGTTTAATTCGATTTCCTACAGATTGATATTTCCTACAGTAGTTTCCATAAACCACAATATAAAGCTATATAACAGTGTCATATAGGAACTATCAACTATACACTACGATATTATAATACTCTAAGGAGGCCAAATTGTAAGCCAATACACACATACGATGTCCTTATGATTTGTTTATCAGTTATTATAAAACATTTAATTAATATAATACACAAATTATTGACTCACTTATTACAATTTAACATATTTAACACATTAAAAAAAGAAATAACATTATTAATTCCATTTTTTACAGTAAAATGCAGAGGCCCTAATGAATATTTCTCCTGTGGTGGAGCATGCGATAATGTCTGTGAAAATTTGGCTTTACAAAACCAAACTAATTGCCCCATTGTCAACATTGTATGCAACAGGAAGTGCTATTGCTTAGAAGGGTACGCTCGCGATTCTAACATGACTTGCATACCTATATCGGAGTGTCCGCGTAAGTAAAATTTGCTGATTATTTTTTAGAAAGTGTTGACTAACTTATAAAATTAAACTAATTGGACGAAAATTCCCTAATTCTAATTAAAGTTTATTAAATCGTTTTTTAGAGTACGAAAATTAATCACGCCTACAAGGTGTCATATAAACTTGAAAAAAAAAATCTTTGTACCCTACATGTAGATACATTGTACAGTTAGGAAGAATTTTTTCTCGCCTAACTTACAGTATGGGATCATTGAGTAGATCTAAAAAAATATTGTGGAATTTTGTTATTTAGTGGAAATTTTATTGGTCTATCTAACAAAATCCGCCATTCTTTTTTTTTATTTTAACCATATTTTAGCGTCCTGTGGAGTCAACGAAGTCTACGACGTTTGCCCCGCTACATGCCCACCGAAAACTTGTGACGCTTTGGGTAGAGCTTACAAATGTAAAGCTCCTCCAAAACCTGGTGATCCAGAATGTAAGCCAGGTTGCCGCTGTGCTGATGGTTATTACAGGAATAAACAAGGTGTTTGTGTACCGGAAAATGAATGCCGTAAGTTGTACAGTTCAACAGTAATATATCTTAGTTTATGTATATACTTATTGTTAGTGTTATTTCTGATATATTTAATATTATTTACTTTTATTATTTATGTATACGATTCCTCACTTTTTTGTTGTACATATCGATTTCTTTTGTTTAAAATCTCTCCTATCCCACTGCCTTTACATTTGTGTGTGACTAATATTGGTACTAAATAAATAAAAAAAAGGAAAAAAGGTCGAATGTTGTCCATTATTTCGGAGGGGGACAGATATTTTTTCTTTATGTGGGAAATCGCATTCTATGTGATAATTAATGTTTCACCATTGAATTATTGATTACTTTATCAACGACAATGATAATTGATCGGAACTTACTACTCTCCGAGGCTTTGGGATGTAGCGCCACCCACTTCTCCACTCCGGGTTGAGAATGAACAAGATTTAATTAATATGAATATCTTTAGTTTTTTATATTTAGTACATTAAGTCGATATGATTATTTTAAATCATCATCTTCATCATATCAGCCGATGGACGTCTACTGCAGGGCATAGGCTTTTTATAGTTCGATATTCCAAACATCACGATCTTTAGCTGCCTGTATCCAGCGAATTCTCGAGGTCTACTACCATACGCAGTTGATGCCCCTTAGACGCGTAGTCAGTCCACTTTGCACGGGGTCGACCAACACTGCGTTTTCTAGTGCGGGGTCGCCATTTCAGCTTGACCTTGGAACCCAAACGTCCATCGGCACTTAGAACTACGTGCCCCTACTTCATATATATATATTTGTATATTGCTACTTCAGCTTCTTTTTTTTTATTATTCTTATTCTTTACAAGTTAGCCCTTGACTACAATCTCACCTGATGGTAAGTGATGATGCAGTCTAAGATGGAAGCGGGCTAACTTGTTAGGAGGATGAAAATCCACACCCCTTTCGGTTTCTACACAGCATCGTACCGGAACGCTAAATTGCTTGGCGGTACGTCTTTGCCGGTAGGGTGGTAACTACCCACGGCTGAAGCCTTCCACCAGCCAGACCTGGACAAATTAAGAAAATCTCAATCTGTCCAGCCGGGGATCGAACCCAGGACCTCCGTTTTGTAAATCCACCGCGCATACCACTGCGCCACGGAGGCCGTCAAGCTTCGCTACTCATTGAGCTATTATTATTTTTATTAAATCATATTATTTTTCAGTTACCTGCTACGGCCAAAATGAAGAAAGAGGATGTAAAAGTACGTGCCCACCAGAAACTTGTGAGGCTATTGGGAAAAGATATCCGTGTCCGCTACAGCCTGCAGTTTCCACACCCGCGTGTCGTTGCAAGAAAGGTTATTACAGAAACGTAAAAGGCGTATGCATATCTAAAGAGAATTGTTGTAAGTATATTGTCTCATAATTACATTTTTTATAAATCACCGATTACTTTAATTAACTTATGAATTTCAACTTATGAAAGAAAATAAAAGAATTCAAAATGAATAATAATTTAATAATTTAGAATAATAAAAAAAATAAAAGAATTCAATGTGAATAATAATTTACACATAGCATGCAAAGGTGACATTATTACTAGTAATCTCTACCAGGCAACCCCTGACGAGAGGATTTGCTAAGAAAGAGCGGGAAGGTGCAATACATTATATTGATATACATAATATAAATATACACTACTTACATATAATAAAATAAATATAAATGTACACCTCAAAAATATAACTTTAATTCAACGACATGTAATATCGTTTCAAACGAAACTAAATATAAATATACACACAGTATATACTACTTACATATAGGTAATAAAATAAATTTAAATGAACACCTCAAAAATATAACTTTAATTCAACGACAAGTAATATCGTTTGAAACGAAAATTAAAAATGGCAAGTGCATTACTGGCACGGACAAAAGACTGCAAATTTATTCTAAATTATAAAAATATATTTGAAAAATTATCCTGAATTAATTTTTCAAATATATAAACGAATCGGCCTGGTCCTGTAGTGTTTCGTTACAATGGGCTGATAATGATGACTTTCATTATTAACGCCACGCCGTACCACTCGGTTCGTTCGTTCATTGACGCCGGTTTCCGCTCCCGTAGAAATATGGGGATAAAATATAGCCTATAGCACCCGGGGATAGAAGAATTTTTCAAATCGGTTCAATATTCAAACAAACAATCAATCTTATTTTTATAATATTTAAAGAATTAATTTACTAATTAACAAAATTAATTATTTTACAGTAAAATGCACTCGCCCTAATGAATACTTCGACTGTGATGTAGAATGCGACAATGTGTGTGAAACCTTGGCTACACAAAACCGAACTAACTGCCCCATTGTCAACATTGTATGCAATGAGAAATGCTATTGCTTAGATGGGTTCGCTCGAGATTCTAACAACACTTGCATACCTGTATCGCAGTGTCCAAGTAAGTAAATAAATTATCCTTTTCTTTTTTTTTTTATTGAGAAAGAATACAGTAAGGAACTTAAGCTAACTTATCCTAATAACTATACAAATCATGCCCACGTGGAATGGTGGCAAGAATACTGGCTGCATTTCCGCGCTGGACAGCCAAGCTGATCCTTAATAATAATTGACCGTTTGTGGCTAGCATAAGGAGAGAGACAAGAGGCTAAAGTGATTAATGATAATCATGATTTATTTATTATTTTTGTTACAGACAATAATTCTAATTCTCTCGAAACCTTGCTGAAGGAGTTTGACCAAGGAAACTTTGCGTTCACTGAAAAAACTCTTTACGTGAGTATTTATTTATAAAAATTAATTAATATACAAAAAGAGAGTGTGTGTGTGATTTTCATTCCCCTCTACTACCCTCTACTACACTAGTCAGGAAAGACTGTGTTAGTAGTGGAGACGACAATAGTCCAGCGGGCGAGTTGGTAGAAGCTTTACAAATAGTCACAGTTTACAAGCACTTTTGACACTGACGTGTCAAAAGTGCTTGTAAACTGAGCCTACTTGAAATAAATGAATTTTGAAGATCGACTCTCAGTGATATAGTCCGGTACCTTTACCGTTGAGCTATTAAGGTTTCTCTGATAGGTAAGGACTTATATGATGCTCCACAGGCTCCTTGATACGAGTTCCAATATACACTTCCAAACGCTAGTAATACTTAGTCCAAAATGATTGCTGATGAGGAGGCCATTAGGTATCCAATCGATCTCTGGTTTAACTTCGATGTTAATTCGCTTCGCTCCGACAGTAAACTGACTAACACGCGGTCCACAGTTGCATATTAAAAACATAGTCATCACGCAGCCAGATGGCATATTCACTAACTTTGGTCTATTAGCTACCAAATATAATTAGCATCAAATAAACAACATCCGCTTTTTTCGTATTCCTAACCCATAGTTTCGAAACTCAAAGTTTGTGAATAGGCTTCCCTCCGTATAGGAGACCCACAAAAGGTAGGTGTCCACAGATACGCATTGTTCGTACCGGATGCATCGCATCAAACGGATTTTTAATTTTATGATAGATAAAATACCTAAATACCTCATATATATGAAGCCTCAATAGCTTAGCGGTTAGAGCGGTCAGACTCATCAGGGAGGGGTGGCCGTTCGATCTCCGCCTCGTTGGTCTATTGTCGTACCCACTCCTAACACAGTCTTTTCCGATTAATTGAAGGTGAATGGGAATATTGGTCATATTTACAAAAAAAAAGATTTGACTTTAGTGGAAAAGGCGAGTGTTTGTTAACAGTCACAGGATCCTTTAACCCTACACACAACGTTCACAAGTGCGTGACTTCACTCAAGGTCATTCTGAATCTGCTAAAATGACAAATATTTCTTTTAACCATTCGCTGCCCGCATGTATTTTATCGAAAAGCCCGTCTGCGTTGAAGAAGCCGACAGTCAGGGAATGCGGTTATAATCTACCGTTGTGAGCCATTTAAAAAATCTTTATATTCCTCTATCGCGCGGAGCATGATACTGTGCTCGCCTATTGCCCTTAGTGTACTTTATATTTTTTTACATGTCACGTAACGGATACGATGGGCGACCGGTCGTCCATTTAGGAGTCAAATGGTTAAAAACGAAAATCCGTTCAATGCGATCCGTACGACGCGGATCAGTGCGCACTTGTATGACTTTCTATACAAAGAATATTAAAATCCGTATGATGCGATGTATCCGATATGCGGATAATGGACAATGCGGATCTGTGGACGCCTGCCGTAAGGCTAAACTTCGCTAGAAGTATATGATAGTAAGACGATCAACGTTTCTTGTTTCAGTTAGCGGCCAAAGCTAAGCCAGGCGAGAGCATCATTCTGTCAGCTACCAGTATCCGGCTTCTGATGACAATAATATACCTATATACTACCGGATCCGCCAATGAACAGGTGTCACGGGGACTATATTTGAATTCAAAAGATAAGGTAATTTTATTACTATCTAATACGTTTAAGTTTTCCGAAGTAAAAGGCTTTAATATTAAGTTATATACAAATATACCTACTCGTATAAAACCGAAAGGACTCGTCATGAAATATCGCGGGCGTCCGATTGTATATTATAAAATGTTTATTAAGTTTCACCGCTATGTGTGTAACTGTGTATGTGGCACCGCTAATGCTAGCCACAAACGGTCAATTATTCTCACGTTTCTGTAGCACCCACGACTATAATTGATCGTGTGTTGGCCACTGCGTACATGACTTGTATAGGATGCCGCGTGGGTACTGCCGTTTGCTTTTCAGAAACGTGAGAATAATTGACCGTTAATGGCGACCTTAATGATTTAGATACGGTTTATAGCTGCAGTTCTTGTATTTTGTTGTCGCCGTTATTCCGCTGACTGTTGAGCACGAGTCTCCTCTCAGAATGAGAAGGTGAGGTTAGGTGCAGGTTTCCTCACGATGTGTTTCCATCACGATGTTTGTGACACGTGATATTTAATGTCTTAAAATGCACATAACTTTAAAGTTGGATGTTCATGCCCCGGATTCAAACTACGCCCATCGAATCGGAGTCAGATTTATCCACTGGGCTATCACGACTCTATAAAAATGATAATTAAGTATTTTTTTTCAGATTCGAACCATTGTGCCATATTATTTAGATATGCTCAACGCTCAGAAGAATGTCACCTTGAGTGTAGCAGAGAGAGTTTTTGCTAGTAATAAGTACGAGTTATCTGATGCTTTTAAAAAGGATACGACGGATATAATGAGAGCTGAAGCTGAAAATCTAGATTTCTGTAAAGCAAGCGAATCAGCTAGAATTATAAACGAATGGGTAAGTCTTCCATTTTCTTTAAAATATTTAATTAGTAGTTTTTTTATATAAATTATCCATTGGTGGACCAAACCGATGGCTCACCTGAATGTAAGTGGAAAACCATTGTCTATAAACACTTCGTCTTACAAATTTCCGCCTACGAAGTGCCGCCCTTTAAGGTCCATCGCCCTGAGGTTGAGCCTCGTGACTAAATAATATTATGTAAATGATAATATTTCTTATTTTTTAGGTGGAGAGTAAGACAAATAATTTAATCAAGAACCTGGTATCACCTGATTCATTAGGCTGTGATACAGCTCTGGTGTTGACAAATGCTATTTATTTCTTGGTGAGATTTTATATTACTTTTAAAATGATCTGCGGATTTGTTGAGTAACAGTTACAATAACCTAAATGAAATTTATTTTAATTTTTTTAGGGAAATTGGAAGGATAAATTTGATCCAGCAAATACAAGACCAGAGACTTTTTATCAAAGTGAGAACAAAACAGTGCAAGTTCCAATGATGAGCCGAAGTGGCAGATACGAATTCGCTGATAATAGTGACCTAAATGCTAAGGTATTTTCAAGATTTTTTTACTTTGTTTAGGTTAATGGTCATGCCTGGTTGTAATATTTTATGATGGAGGGCGTAGATCGAACAGCCTATGGTAGAACGTGTTTGCTTAGAAGGTGTCTATTCACTCTTGTTTTGAACATATCACCGTTGTAGTTAGTTGGGTAAACGGCAGCTGGAAAGGTATTCCATAACTTCGCAGAGCGAATCAGGAACTAAGAGCTGAAACGCTTCGTTCGAGTATAAACGTCTACTATGTAATGATGCAGTTTACTGCAATGCCTAGTAGTACTATTTTAAAAGGGTAAAAGGGGAACTAGATCGAAACCTGGGCACTCTCCGAAATACCTAAATCTTGTAAAAAACCGAGAGACTGGCAACCTCGTGTAATACTCTAGCGTTTGTAATTTAGATTCAGAAAGAGGCTATAACTACAGGTCTATTCTGTAACAATGTTTTGTTAACTCGGAAGTCCGAGTTTCGAATTCACCTCTTTCTGTCTTTTTCTATAGCATCGTGATAGACAGTGAGAGATAGAGATAAATTCGAAACTCGCACTTGCGAGTTAAACAAAACATCGTTACAGAATAGACCTGCAGTTATAGTCTTTTGGAGAATAAAGCACGGTACATGTTACAAAGTCATCATCAGCCTATTTAAAAAGCCCCACTCTCATGGAGAGGTGTTTTTGAGCTTGCAACACTATGCTGCTACAATACCTGTTTGAATAATATTGTCCTCTGTAAAGTTAGCTATGGATATTGATGATAATAACCAGAATGGGTGTCTAACGTGCCTAACTAGCTGCTGTTTAAAATTTCTTGAAAGAAAATAACTCAGTTTTTCATAGCCCTTGGACTTGAATCTAAGACTACACGATCCGAAACCGCATAGGACTAACAAGACAGATACTGAAAAGTACTTAGCATTAAACGGATGGATAATAAATTGATAATATACAGGATGTCCCGTAATTAATGGATAAACCCCAAATGGTAGATACACCTGTTTATCTTAAACTATTAAATAGTTTCAGTTTTTAGTTGTATCTGTTAATTACGGGACATTCTGTATAACAACCTTCTGTTTTATTGTTTCTTTAATTGCTTCGGACAAGGACAAATCAAATTAATTCAAGATGTAATCTTGTTAAAATTAACTTACACTTAAAATATAATCTCCATTTAACCAACAACCAATTTACGCAAGTTTTATTTGATTGTTTCTAAATTTTTGGAGAAAATGAATAATTTATTTTGCTCAATTATAATTAAAATAGAATGGATATAGGTAGATACCTAATAAAGAAATTTTTATTTTTACAGCTTTTGAAGATACGCTATGAAAGTGATAATTTTACATTTTTAATAATACTTCCGAATGATAGATATGGAATAAATGACTTGATAGAGAAATTACTTAATACAAATATCTCAATTAGTAATATTTTGATTACTTTGAAGACCAAGCCGGTAGATTTGTATATGCCCGCTTTTAATACGTCAACAACTATAGATGTGAAAAATGATATATTAGTAAAGGTATGTTTTTTTTTATATCAAACATTTTTAAAAAATACCTATTTATTAATGACATGCGACAACCAGTATAAGTACCTAATGATTTGTTGTTTCATAGTACTTATTTTTTATTCAATGACAAGTTAGCCCTTGACTGCAATCTCACCTGTAGCGCTAACATGCGACTAAGTGAAGAGAAATAGACAAAGTGTCGTCCAATGACAGCGGAGTAATCCCAGTCACATCTCTTTCGTCCCAACGCAATGAAAGGGATAGCGGTATTTCCGGTTGCACCGCTATTGGTTGAAATTTGTCTATTTCTCTTCACGATATTATCTCGTTTGCGCATATTAGCGACACAGATGTTAATGACGATGCACTCTAAAGGTAGCATTCGGTTCTTGGCGACCGCGACCGGGTCCTACGACCCACTGCTTAGTATGAATTTATATGGAGCATTACACAAATCCCGGGACCGTGTCGCGCAACCGCCTTTATTTAGTGCTACATATAAATTCATACTAAGCATACTAACCTATAGCCTTTCTCGATAAATACGCTATCTAATACTAAAAGAATTTTTCAAATCGGACCAGTAGTTCCTGAGATTAGCGCGTTCTATCAAACAAACAAACAAACTCTTCCGCTTTATAATATTAGTATAGATAATAGATTTACGTCTGAAATATACGAGTAGTTTAAAGAATGCCCTCAAATTAATTTAATTTCAAATAGACATTATAATATATCCGAATCAAATACTCAATACTCCTTGTTTTCTAGACTGGTGTGGTAAAAATATTTGACCCGAAAGCTTCTGGCTTGACCGGTATGTTGAAAAGTTCAAGTCCAACTTACATATCGAGTATAATACAAAAAGCTGCCATAAAAGTACAAGAAAAAGGGTCAGAAGCTGCTGCTGCCACTGGTTTGTATAAAGTTCCATGTTTCCATATTCTATAGGCTTAAGTTATAAGTTTGAGTTGTGAACCATATACTGTGGTTAACAACTCAAACTTATAACCATATATAGCGTCTTGAAGAGTTAGGAGGTCGATGGACCTCGTACCAGACCACATAAAGTTCTAGTATGAGGTCAAAAAACCTCGTAGCGCGCCAGAGGAAAGTACAGAAAAATCAGTGCCGCAGCGAACGTGTGAAAGGACCGCACCTCAGAGGTCAGAAAATTGATGATGATGACGCAGTGATCGCTGCTGTGCACGATTTTTTCGAAGAGATCAGGACAAAGACTTTTTTCGAAAAGGAATTTTATGTTTAGAAAAAATATATGCCACGTGTATATTTCTAAAAGGTACAACTACGTCGAAAAATAAAATAGAATTAAAATAAAAGATAACTGCATCTTCAGACATTCTTACTACTTAACGAACACCGTAGTATCTACTACCTAGTTCAGTACCTACGAGAAAAAATTATCAAAGAAAGAATATTTGTCATATTTTTAAACTAGCTGACGCCGCGCTGTTTCACCCGCATGGTTCCCGCATGGTTGGTGGTGGGAATAATATATAATTTATAGCCTTCCTCGATAAACAGGCTATCTAACACTGAAAGAATCTATCAAATCGGACCAGTAGTTCCTGAGATTATTCAACCAAACAAAAAACAAACAAATTCTTCAGCTTTATAACATTAGTATAAATGTTTATGTTCCCCACCACCTAGTTGAAAAAGATTATGTTAAAAATAGGTACAACAAAAGTCCAGTGGGCGGGGATTGACATCTCGGTGTCGAGCCTATTACAGCTTGGCAAGTTCGTTGATGACGCTCCCATGATATGCGGGCGACGGGGGGAATGAACTGCGCAGGTGTGAAGTCGAGCGCGTGAGACATCGCTACCCCCTCCTGGCCCGCGCGGACCATCGGGAGTGTTACGAACGAGTTTGCCAAGCTATAAGGCAAAATTGAACTTAGGTTGGATACAATATCGCAGGGCGGGCGTTCCCTACTATTGCGTATAAGAATAATAATAAGTACCTTCTTTCCAGCAATCGTCGTAGGCGTTACTTCAGTTCAAATTACTCGTAATGATGAATTCCGAGCAGATCATCCTTTTGTGTACTATATTTTACATAAAAGAACTCCGTTGTTCTGTGGAATATGCTATGGAATATAACACAATAAATATGTAATAAAATCGATGTACGTCCAACTACGTTAACTATGAACAGTTGATATACATCGTGCGGTTTATCTTTACATCTGGCTCCAATGACGTTTGTTTATAATACCTTCTATGCGCAAAAAAGTTTTAACATCCGAACTTTCGGTTTCAGCCAAGGTTACGCGAAAAAAACGGGTTCCGTAAATATCTATAAACTCAATAATATAAGTTTATAGTATACTTTAATAAACTGCTTCGATCGGTTGATTTGTTCCATTGAGATAAATTTTTAGGTGTTTCAAAAGAATTTATTTTAAATTTAACTTAATTTCTTTCGTACGAAAAAATTACCTATATGGCCTAGTAGTACCTATATGAACTAGTGGAAGTTTCGGTTTCGGCTGATATTGAAGCCGATATTTGGTTTCGGTTTCGGACGTGCAATAGTGATGTCGTAATGCAAACGCTACGAAGCGTTGTCACGCGGGGAAGAGGAAGGAGGGTCGAGTTAAGAGCCAGGTGTCAAGTTAACTCGTACGAGTAATTAGCAATAGAATGAAAATATTTTTAAACAGAAATTCTCGGATTTTGTATTTTTTGTATGCATGTAGTTGTTTTTTTCAAATCTGAAATTTTCGAATTTTGCTGAGAAAAATGTCGACACAGATTAACACCAACTTCTCAAACCCATGTTAATACTGAAATATTTCTTGAAAGAGACTCAATGTTTCAAAGCTTGAGCCCAGTATTTGGACCTGGACTTCATGATCCAAAGCCTCCTAAGCTAACCATTGGATGAACGAGGCACCTATAGCAATGCCCCATTAGTGCGTTGCATTACATTGTACTTATTTTATCTTTTATCTTCTTGGATAGCGACGACGCAACGTAACGTCCTAATTGTAAGCGTCCACTGATCCTCGTCGTAAATATCGGACGCATCGTATCGGTTTTCCGGTAGATAAATTCCGTTCGATGCGATCCGTACGATGCGGATCAGTGGACGCATTTGCATGACTTTCTATACAAAGAATCCGATTGATGCGATGCGTCCAATATGCACAATGCGGTTCTGTGAACGCGTGCCGATTTTGAAAAATCGATTCGAGAAAGTAAAAATAAAGTTTTCGAACTCGAGAACGTAAGGGTACCATATTATATTTATTTTTTATGAAACCCTTTTATGTATAAAGCCATTATTTGTTACATTTATTGAAATTATATTAATTATTTCCTTTTTAGCTATCACGATACGCGCATTGTCGGTTGCTGTGCCTGTGGAAAGAAATGTATTTAAAGCCGATCATCCATTTATGTATTATATATTATACAAAGAAAGTCCACTATTTTGTGGAATGTATTTTGGACCACAATAATTTTTTTTCTCTAAAACAAAGTTGTCTTTGTAAAGTTGTATCATAAGATTTTTTATTTTGTCAAAACATTTAACTTAAAGTAATAAATATTTTTTCCAAATTATGTAACGTAATTTTATTACTCCTCAATATATTGTTAAAGAAAAATAAATATCACTGTTGTTTATATTATTCGATTAGGTATATAAACATTATACCTAATTTATCTAACACATTTAATGGTATTAGATCAATTAGTTTAGGTTAAGGTTTAATTAGCAATTCTTGTAAATACAGGATGTCCCGTAAATATTTCGACATACTTTACAAGATGATAGCTGACATCTTTAATTTTATGTTTGCTAATTATTTTTTAAACAATTCATAAAGCCATTCTTATACGAGTATAAATGTTATAAGGTCATCATATATCCTCCTACTTTTATTTAACTTCTAAAAATTATTTCTTTTTTAGCTATCACAATACGCACAAAGTCGATTACTCGGCCTGAGAAAAGCATCATATTTAAAGCTGATCATCCATTTATATATTATATATTATACGAAGGAAGCCCACTATTTTGTGGAATATATGCTAGACCACAATAAAATTATTCTCTAAAACAAATATTGTCAATTTCGTAAAGTACCTACCTAGTACTATTAACTTTTTATTTTGTAAAACCATTTTATTAAAGCAATAAATCATTTTTCCAAATTATCTAATGCATTTTTATTATTTACTCCAATAATTTGTGTATTATATACATATATATACAACCTGGGCAGTACAGGCAATGTATAAAATATTATAAACAATATTATTGTCCATTACATACTTTAGATATACAGGTGTCCCATAAATAGCACGACATACTCTACAGTTCGTTAGCTGAAATCAAGGCCTACTAAAATAATAAAACAAAATGTGTGTAAGACGAAATTTTACGAGTTTTTTTAAGTAACATACGTAACGTATTGATTGAACAAGAAGAAAGTTTCTATTTTTTTTTCAATTAATTCAATCTAATGTAAAAAGCAAAGTTACAAACTCTAAACTTATATCGAAATTACACATGATCAGCAGTACAAATCCTGCAGATGTGAATTACACATTAGATCAATACAAGTAGTTGGGTGTGATTTACAGACTTAACCCACTGCATTTTTTTTATTAAATGTCAAATAAGCCCATAATTGCGATCCCACCTGGTGTTAAGTGACGATGCAGTTTATGGTAGCGGGCTTATATTCTACCCATGCCTCTGACGGTTTCCACGTGACACACGAAACGTTAAATCGCTTGGTAGTACGTCTTTGCCGGTAGTGTGGTAACAAGCCACGGCCAATGTCTACCACCAGTCTATACCTGAGCAGATTAAAAAAATATATAATCCTAAATTTACCCGCAGTAACAACAGTGAGAGGTCGTCATCAGCTTTAGGACCTTCAAACAAGCATAAAAGAGACTAGCGATCAGATTACTGTGTTTGGTAGTTGTTTTATTTGCAGAGACAAAGAAGAAAACCTCGAAAAACTTATGTGAGATGGAGAAAGACTTAGAACTTGACTTAGTAAATGAAATTGTATGGTACAAGTTTTGTAAGCGTCTCGGGACCGTTTTGTTTGGAAGTCAATGCATGAGGCGTATGTCCAGCAGTGGACCTCCATCGGCTATTAATAATCAATCAATCAATCAATTTATTTCTTTACAGATACATGCATTATTTATACAGGTGGTCGGTAGATGTAGATGGTAAATGATGATGATGATGAAGTTCTGTAATTGGAATCATAAATTGCACGGTGAAACTTCCTCACAATAAGCCCCTAGCCGTCTTTAGTATCGAACCTTTGATCCGACAATCAGGCAAACGCTTTTTTAAGGTATTCGTCGATCCTTTTCACTATAAGACCATTGACTGAAAGGACTATTGGAACAATAATGGTTGACTCAACATTCGTGAGTACCTGGCCATAATCTCGGTAGCAAGGTACTAGAAGTTTGATAAATTTATCTTTCACTAGATCATCAGGTGGAACAGTTAAGGTACTGTTACACATGCTCTAAAATAGCATGCTAAAAACGTGCTATTATGCTCCTGAATAAGCATGCATAACAATACAGAATAGCAAAGCTGATCGACTAGCATACTCAATAAGCAAATCTGTTCAGACGCGCTAAACACACGCCCCCTTCCACCCGCGCAGCAAGTAGCATGCTCGTAAATCGCACGATTGTTGATTCTTGAGCAAGCTCGAAATAAGCATCCTCATTATTAGCAATGTTGCGATACACATGCTAATAAGTAGCAACTGCTCAATAATAGCATGCTTTCGTGCTTGAAATGAGCATGTATAACAGTAGCTTTATATCAACGTACGGCGCACCGATCCATAGACTGGCGCTATGTCAAATCTAAATAGAAATAATGACTACTTTGAGAAGATTCTCAAGGCAGTAATCGTGTGTAGTATCTCTACAGCCATTTTCGTATTATCCAATAGCCTACAGCATATAAATTAAACACAAGATTCAAGATGCAGGGAGGTTTTGTACGAACAATAAAAAAATTCCGTCACCGTGCAAAAGTTTGCACAGCAGGCGCATATACTCGTACTATAGCAACAGCAGTATTTGCTCTCTTAATTTGAAATAACGGAGACCCGCGACTTCGCCTGAGTGAGTTGTTTTTTAATTTTCTTATTTCAATATCAATGAAACAAATATTTCACATTTCAAAACCACAAACAACACAAATGTTGCTTCAGAGTTTCCTAAATCTGGAGGTATTGGTTTCCGTGCCCTTATTTGTAAAATAAAAGCTAGCTAGTTAATACTTCAGTCAGTCATTAGATATTTCATGTTAGTCCATTGAAAAGTTACTTTTTTGGGCTTAGCGAGTATTTGTCTGCGGGCGAAATTTAAATTTATATAATATCCCCTGGACAAGTCTTCCAGTTGACAAGCACACACGGTTTTCAGTGTAGACTGTAGAACCCAGAGAACGGCTTACTTTGGCATCGCTGGTTGACCTCCGGTGTGTTAAAAAGTACCTGCTTATATCCCAGTCACATGGCAATGACTTGGAACACAGGAGTTTTTTTTTATTCTTTACAAGTTAGCCCTTGACTACAGTCCCATCTGATCAAGCAATTTAATATAGAAGCGTACTAACTAGGAGTAGGATGAAAATCAAAGCCCCTTTCGTTTTATACGCGACATCGTACCGGAATGCTGAATCCGGATGAAGTTTGAAAGTCCCTACAAAAGGCCTATGTCCTGCAGTGGACGTCCATCGGCTGATGTGATGATAATGATGAATCAAAAATAAATTGTATTTACAGATTAAGTAAAACTTACGATTTTATTACATATATAGATAAAAATTATATGCTGCGAAACACTGCCAGCAACTTTTACTTACAATAATAAATTAGCATTTAAGTAAATAAGCTGTTATAAAATCGACTGCATGTTCTAAAAAGTTATTAATTTATTAAATAAGAGTCTGAACTTGCACGTCAAAATGATACGGTTGGTGTGGGCTATAGCCATCATTGGATGTGTTGTGCAGTTTGCGTCGGCAGGTGGGTGAAATTAAAAAAATATATTTTTTTTTTCTATAAAATATGTTTAATTTTGGAAAACTATTAAATCTGCCTATACCTACTAATATTATAAAGGGATAAAGGTTGTGGTATTATTGGGGGTATCTCTAGGTTTACTGAACCTGAAGATTTTGAAGATTTGTGTGTGTGGGGTAGGGCTGCTGTTTTATTGCCGTACTTTGTAACTACGCGGGTAGAAAGATAAAATGAATCGAAAGACAAGAGGATGGAGAGGACTTCAAAATGTTATTTCACACTTTTTTAAACGGTTGAAGTGTGCTTTTAAACTTTCAGCTTTTATAAAAGTACTAAGGTATACACTATAAATTGAGCCTGGATATACACTATACAGGCTAAATAAATTAACTTACTGAAAAGTATTACTTTTTATGTTGCTAATGTAGTTGAACTTTTATCAAATGCTGATTTTCTTTATTATTTTCATAATTTATATTTCAAAATTTAACACTAACAACAATTACGTAAATTAATATATTATTCAATAATAACCAATAAAAATACTCCATCTTTTTTCTTTAATTTTTGAGAAAAGTTTTTAAAACATTATAAATTAATTTGCATCTTTGTCTGTTTTCCATAAGATGACATTTTGATACGCTTGTCATTTTTGCACAGATAACGAAGGGCGCACACTAGCGTTTGTTTTTTTTTAGACAAATGCATCAAAAACTGCTATAGTTCGAGCGTCTAATGATGCGTATTATAAAAATATTAATTTACTTTATTAGTAATGCTAGCTGTTTTTGGTGCATTTGCCTAAAAAAACGCTGGTGCACGCAATTCGCTACCTGTGCAAAGTAGAAATCTTCCGAAAGAACTCCGAGCACTATTTTTTCGTTGTATTTCTTTAATTTTAAAATATCAAGTAGTGATGAGTTTATTATAATTCGACACCGTTAGAAGTCCCAAAAGTAGCGTCAAAAAGCTACTTTAAGTCTCGTGCCCGAAAAATCGACCGATAGATACTTACAAGCGTATCAAAATTGTCATCATATGGAAAACAGACAAAGATGCAAATACATTTTCAGAAAGTGTTCAAAGTGTTCAAAGTGTGTTTCCTCGTAAATGTGTTATAAAACGTCGTATGACATACGTGCGCTTTGGTAATTAGAGCCTTTACTTCGTTATTATAGCTCTCGCCTACGACTCGAGCTATTAATATCGCCTCGGCTGTGATTTTCAATTTACCGCGCTTATATCATAATGTACTAAGTAGACAGACAAAATTTCCAGGTGAAACCGATATTCAAGAATGTGGGGAAAATGAGGTTTTAGATCCTTGTGTCAACCGTGTGAGTGAATATAGGACGTGTTCTGAAGTAGGCGCAGTTATAGAAGCCTCAATTATTGATTTTAAGTATTGCACAAAGGGATGCAAATGTAAAGATACGTATTTGAAAGCGGATAACGGAACATGTATACCTGCAAACCAATGTCCAAGTAAGTAAATAAGTTATTTATACGAATAATAATGTTTTTTGACTCACAAACGCGGTTGCCTTTGGGTTTTACCGCCAACCCTATAAAGTAGTTGGTTTTAATTAGAATGTAAGACACCTGTTTTTACCAAAGCAATGGATACATCAAGCAATAATAATGCACCAAGCAATAATGTTTTATCTTGTGCGTTAAATTTTACGTTTTGCCACCAACCATACTATATAGCGACGCTCCGTTTTGGATCGCTCTTAGACCTTAGTCTAGCAAAATCCATTTTCGGCAGATGTTTACAAGTGTCTGTAAAGTTGCACTCATGTTAATGTTCACTTTTACGTACTTTAAAATATTATATACCTACCTAGCTCAAACTTACATCTAATAGGTTGGTTTGTTACCAACTTCTTAGATGTAAGTTATACCAGATCGTTTATTAGTAAAAATACGTAGTTACGTATTACATTATGTATGTAATAAGACTATTATAATATGCTACACTTGTGCTAACAAAACATCTAGAAGTTACGTAATTCAGTAAATTTAAAGTAACAATATGCAAGTATTATTTTTCATCGGCAGAAAAAGGTGACAGCAAAACTTGGCCATTATAGACCACGTATGTACGTAGGTATATTTCAATTATGGATAATTTCATTAAAGATCATGATATTCGAAAAACTAAAAAGTTGTTATCTATAAATAAATTAATATAAATGAATTAATCGAATTTCAGAAGGAATTAAGTAGGAGCGGCAATATGTTTACAACATATTTGTAAATCCGCCAATGATGCATGACTCGCGTGTGCCTGAAAAATGATTCTAATAAGCAAATAATGTCTGCCTTCTGGACTGCGAAACCTTTACTAAATTTTCATTCACAGATGCCCTTAAATGTCCAAAGGATCATGAGTATTATGACGTATGCCCATCAAAGTGTACAGCAGGAGTTTGTGGTGTTAAGGACATATCGCCATGTCCTACAGCATTGCTGCCCGGTGATCCTCAATGCCCACCGCCCGAATGTCGTTGTACTACCGGTTTCTATAGAAATAAAAAAGGAGATTGCGTTCCAACAAATTTGTGCCGTACGTATAAGTTTTTAATTTATCACTGAGATACAAATCATTATCATCGATGATCATCAACCTATTTTTAATGGCCTACTACAGGAATAGGCCTTTTCTCTATAAAGGATGATAGTTTAGAGCTTAGAACCACGCGATGCTTGGAAGAAGCCTGAGTAGCTTATAAAGTCCCAAGAAACGTACTTCACTAACAACCCTTGCTTCTGGAGTACTTTTATTGTTGGCTTTTATTTTTGTCCAGTGGATGAAGATCTGCGTAACGGAGAAAAAGCGCAGTTGGGTTTTTACACAAGTCAGCAGTGAAGTCGTCTACGAAGAGATACGGTTTTGATAAAATTCCGTAAAGAAGTTAATATAGAGAAAACAAGTTCAAATTGAATTTATTGAAAATGTCCTAATAGTCACTGATTAAATTAGAATTAATAATAATAAATATCTATATCTATATCTATTAGAATTAATAATATCTATATCTTCAGATTGGTTTATGGGACGTTTATAGCTATGAACCATCTTCATCACATCAGGTTTCAAAAAATTTGATAACTCCCCAATTCCCATGATAATCGGTCCATACGCTAAAAAGCTACGATACCGACACGTAAAAATTATAACATCGTTTTTGTTTACATGAGGGTCAAAAATGTTAGTACACACGATAACTCAATCTCTTTTTTCCAGCAAAACCTGTTGTCTGTGGCGAAGATGAAGTATTATCCAGCTGCGTATATGGTGGTTGCGGTAAATGGAATTGCTCTCAGGCAGCGGAAACATGTAACAATATAAAAGAAAGTGACTGCAAAGAAGGCTGTCATTGTAAAGAAGGACTCCTGCGTGCGGAAAATGGCACTTGCATTGCTGCTGATATGTGCCCTGGTATGTGAATCGTTGAGGATACTTATTAAGAAGTAGAGTAACTATTCTTTAGTAGCCTTGTCATAAGTAACAGTAAGTAGTAGTAGTATTTAAAGAAAATTACGCGGTTCAGAAGGCAATGGTCGCTGGGTTGCTGGTATAATTTCCTACTTGCGTCGTCTTCTTCATTACTACAGTCATGACCCCTGTCATATTTCTCACTGTTTTCCGCACTATTTTGCGCCATGCAGCTCGGATTTTTGCGACTTATTAACCGACTTCCAAAAAGGAGGAGGTTCTACGTTCGACTGTATGTATGTTTTTTTAATGAGTACTTTAGTATCTAGAGTGGAGCGGATTTGTACGCTCTACGTCTTCGAGGTCTCTTTTCTTCTCTACTTTAGCAGTGAAAAAAAGATTCTCAAAGTTATCTCCTTCTCTCCTGGCAATGTGACTGAAGTACCTACTCAAGTATAATTAGGGATATGCTAAGTTTTATCGGCATATTTTATGTTAGAGACCGAGGCAGTGCATTGTAGGGTATTACAAGCTAATATTCTGTTCATAACGAAATGGAACGTTAAATGGAACGCTAAAGATCTTAAGATTACCATTAACTTGTTTGTTATGTAAACAATTACCTACCATAAGTAGTACCTATGTAAAAAGTATGCACCTAATTCTTTTGTTTTAATTATATGTTTTCTGTGATTATAGTTAAATGCGATGGTAAAAATGAAATTAGTGGTTGTGCTAGCACTTGCCTTGAAACATGTGAAAGTGTTGGTCAACCAAACTCATGTGAACAACCTGCCGTCTGCAAACCTAAATGTCGTTGCAAAGAAGGGTTCCTAAGAAACGTAAATGGAGAATGTATATCTAAAGAAGAATGTCGTAAGTATCATAGGTTTGAAAACTAAACTATGAAGTTTTTACGAACAATTGTAAAGCCAAGAGTAAGATCATGTTTCATATCTTCGTCATATAGTTTGTTAGGCATACGAGTCACGAATCCCCAATCAGATTATTTAACTTACTAGTTACAAGCTATAATGTCCTTAAGGCCCGATGAGGATTAGGGATGTCATTGTTATTCGGCCTAAAGTGTGTATAGATACCACCACCTCCCTTCTAGTTATCGTTGAATTAGCCTAGTCAAATGCATTGTAACGGTATATAAGACAGTTATTCTAAATAGACTGAAGTTCACACAAAACACGCGCCATAACTATTCCTAAGTATGCGGCCCTTTTCTTATCATAGACGTGAATATAAATGAATAACTAAAAATAAATTCTAGTGTATTTCCTCTAAAATCTAAACAAGTTATACCCCAGCTTAAGTATCAAGTTAAATAATATCTAAATCCAAAATGTATAGACGGCCTCTACAAAATAATAATTTGAGGAGCATACATGAATGGTTCACAAATTAATAAAAGTGTAATTCATGATATTTAAAAATTGAATACCTAATATTATTTTTATGACCACGTTGCAGCAAAACCGCCTGGTGTTGTTTGTGGAACTAATGAAGTGTACGACAGCTGTGTCAACAGCGGTTGCGACAGACGACACTGCTCTCAGCCAGATGGCTTACTATGTACCAATCCCCTTCCAAAAGAATGCGAAGAAGGTTGCCATTGCAAAAAAGGATTACTTAGAACCGATGAAGGCACTTGTGTTGAAGCTGATCAGTGCACAAGTATGTTATAAGATAATAATTATGTTATTATTTTTTAAAGTCTCTAAAATTACGTAAAATTTAGTGACAGTATTTGCACTATAAGATGATAGGACAATATCACATGATTAACCTAAAAACTCGTTGATGCTTTCAATCAATTAAAATAATTACTATAGAATTTACATCTCATAGATTTCATAATTTCACGTATATATCGTTCTTTGTTTTTCTAACTTATCCTTTAAATTATTATTTTATTTAACAGATAATGATAATGGATTGAAAGAATTCAAAGAGGGTAATGTTGCTCTCACTCTAAAACTTATTTACGTAAGTATTTTGAATTATCTATTGAAGAAATTTAAAAATCATACTTTTACCTATACCTACCATTTTATACTAATAATAATAGTTTCAACAGGAAGTACAGATTTTTATGACACTGTTCCTGAAAACGTTTCTTTTCAAACGTTATAAGAACGAAAGTAGGTATATTTGAAATAAACAGAAAAAGGTATGAAATACCTTAATTTTTACCCGAATACGGTGAAGCTAAAAGGAAGGGTGTTATATGTTATACCAATTTGTAGGGCTCAAGAGGAAAATAATGGAACCCTTACTTCACTCTGTTGCACTTTTCTCTGACTCCCTATAGCTATCTCTTGGACAAAGGCGTCTTCAACTGTATTTTCTCTTCTACTAATATGAATCTAATTACTAATCTGTTACTATCATCTCATCAGGCGGCGGCGAAAGCAACCCCAGGCGTAACTTTTGCGTATTCACCTATTAGCATTTTGTTACTATTGGCGCAATTAGCTCTTTACTCTTACGGAAAGTCATCGCAACAACTTTTGAAGTTGTTGAATTTGCAAAACAAGCACCAGGTAAAAAATCACACAATTATTGGATATTGGATTAAAATTACGCTATTTTAAAAGCCTTTTTTAAACCTCACATGTGTATGGAATTATGCAATTAATATTTAATTTTTAATTTATTTATTTATGGCTGAATTTTGGCTTTGTTTGACAATGCACTACGACTTGATAGAAAACACCCCAATGATATGAGTATAAAATTGAAGGTCTTTATAACCGAAACTCAATAAGTAATGTGACGTCCTACTAAGTTTAATATATCCATAAAGAAATTTGAATATGCAAATATTATTTTACAGCTCTGGTCCATTGTACCATATTGTGTGAATGCACTAAATTCACAAAATGAAGTTATTTACAATCGAGCTGAAAAAATATTCGCCAATGATCAATACAAGTTTTCACAAAGTTTCAGTAAAGTTACAAAAGATATTTTCAAATCAGAGGCCAGCAATTTCAAGTATTCTGACAAAAAAAGCGCTATGGCTGCATCAATTAATTTTTGGGTAAGTATTATAAAGAAGTTATTAAGTAAGTAGGTAATGCAAGTTATAATTAATACGAACGTAACTAATATTCATATAAGGTTCTATTCGTTTTGATCTTGTGACGCTACTTTTTGAAGTCATTTTTATGAAAATAAAATACCAGGTATTGTAAATTAATGTTGTACCAGGTATTGCGCAAATCGGCATATCTGTGGAGCCAACAAAGAATAAAACACTCATAATATACAAAGATTAAAAAAAAATATGTTTTTGAAATAACCGTCTGTAGACCGCGCTCCTAGAGCGCGGTTTTAAATCGGTCAGTACTAAACACAGACGTGTTTTGTAGAGGTAATGAGTGATTATATGCCATCCTTTTTCTTTTTACTACACGTAATATACGTTAGAATACGATAAAGACATCTCTACAATGAACTAAAGGCTAAAATAAACAACGATTACGTCACTCGACTCCAGGAGTCGAGTCAACAGATAGGGTAAAATGGAGGTCGACTCCATGAGTCGAGTTCAACAGATGAGTGGTTGCTACCCTTAACAAAAAGCTGTTATGCATATATTATATGGTTTATTTTATGTTGTTTATTATAGGCGACGTTGAACACTCAACAAGCAATTTCAAATCTCGTGCTACCATCTTCTTTTGATCAAACCCCAGCATTAATTCTAGCTAGCGCAGTAAACTTCAAGGTAAGCACTTAACGTTACTTATGTATGTTCTTCTTAATACGATGGGTACTTTTACTTAACCCGTGTAACTTTGCGTGGCTACGTCTTTAACTCCTTGCCCTACCAGCAAAAGATAAAAACGTACCGCCTAGCGATATCATCATCAGCATATCAGCCGATGGACGTCCACTGCAGGACATAGGCCTTTTGTAGGGACTTCCAAACATTACTATACTGAGCCACCTGCATCCAACGAATCCCAGCGACTCGCTTGATGTCGTCAGTCCACCTGGTGAGGAGTCGACCAACACTGCGCTTACTAGTGCAGGGTCGCCGTTCCAGCACTTTGGGACCCCAACGTCCATCGGCGATATAACTTTTATAGCCGAGAGCTTTATTTTTTCTAGCGATATAGCTTTATATGATATTTTTTTTTTTACAAGATAACCCTTGACTGCAATCTCACCTGATTAGTGATGACTTAAATTGCATCATGCAATCTAAGATGGAAGCGCGCTAACTGAGGGCGTAGGATGAAAATCCACACCCATTTCGGTTTCTACACGACATCATCGCCGGAACCGGAACGCTAAATTGCTTGGCGATGCGTCTTTGCCAGTAAGATGGTAATTAGCCGCGGCTGAAGCCTCCCACCAGCCAGACCTGGGCCAATTAAGAAAACCTAAATCAGCTCAGCCGGGTTACGAACCTAGGACCTCTGTCTTGTAAACCCACCGCGCATACCACAGCGCCACGGAGGCCGTCACACTAATAATTTATTTATTTATTTCAGGCACATGTTTAGTATTCTGTTTTATCCTAATGAGTCTCAATATTGTTTGATTTCATTCTTACGCAATTATGTTCATTTTAATTCACAATTATTTTGATTTTACTGAACTGTAGTCGTTTGTACTGAAAGGAAATGAATTATTTACAAATACGAGTAATTAAATTAATAACTTTAGAGAACAGAATTAAGGACTTACTCGTATTACTCGTAAAAGCTTTGATAGCCCAGTGGATATGACCTCTGCCTCCGATTCCGGAGGGTGTGGGTTCGAATCCGGTCCGGGGCATGCACCTCCAATTTTTCAGTTGTGTGCATTTTAAGAAATTAGATATCACGTGTCTCAAACGGTGAAGAAAAACATCGTGAGGAAACCTGCACACCAGAGAATTTTCTTAATTCTCTGCGTGTGTCAAGTCTGCCAATCCGCATTAGGCCAGCGTGGTGGACTAGATATAGGCTTAACCCCTCTCATTCTGAGAGGAGACACGAGCTCAGCAGTGAGCCGAATATGGGTTGATAACGACTCGTATTACATGATTTTCCGTATAATTTGTGAATATTATACAGAAAGTTCGATTTCTTGAAACGGCAAATTTACTAAAATTATGGTTCTACGTTTATTTTGGAATATTTTTAATTTAATTTACTTGCAAATATAACAATAATATTTTTTTGAAACTAGGGAACTTGGCTGGACCATTTCAATCCAAGTCATACGAAGCCAGAGTCATTCTACGTTAATAACAACAAAAATGTGATAGTTAACATGATGAAACGTACCGGAAGTTACAAATATGGTTACATAAGTTATCTAGCCGCACAGGTATGTTTTTTTTTAATATTGTATAATTAGTGTTACACCTTTAACCTGACTTTATGCTTTTTCATGGATAGCCTAACAGGACAAACAAAGAGTGAGTTTAAGGAATGGAAAACAATACAAGAGCCAAGAGCAATACTTTCAGAATACGCTAGAATCTGTACTAATATTATAAAGCTGAAGAGTTTTATTGTTTGTTTGATTGAACGCGCTAATCTCAGGAACTACTGGTCCGATTTGAAAAATCCTTTCAGTGTTAGATAGCCCATTTATCAAGGAAGGCTATATTATCCCCGTATTCATACGGGAACGGGAACCACGCGGGTGATATAGATACTTACTACTACTACTAAGTACTGCTGCTGCTCTTACTGTTGAGCTATTGAGTCTATACGAGTATGTGTTCTATTATTTTACAGGTTGTACAGATGCCCTATAAAAACACTAATTATTCTATGGTGATAATGTTGCCGGAGAAAAAAGACGGAATAGACTCTCTCTTAGAAAGTATTCAGAGCTATGCAAGTAGCTCACTATGGCGTAGCGTGATGAATAACTTACATGCTGAAGAATTAGACATCTCTATACCAGCGTTTGATATAAAATATGCCAGTGACGTAATACCCTTATTAAAAAAGGTAAAGGTTATCTTAATAGTGACAAAAATAAAAAACTACTAAATTTAAATTAAAGCTAAACCTCCTCTACTCTGCAGCGAGGCATAGACGGCAAAGTGCCCAAGTGTTAAAAAATCCTCGTGTGTAGGTGGTATTAACATTCATTATTTATGTTATTATGGAGGGGAGGTATTAGTGTTGGTATAAATAAGAGGGTATTTGATGCCTTGAGCTTAGTCGTTTGTTAGGCAGCGTAGATACCGTCACGCTGCCAGTCGCGTTAGTGATTTTGTGCAACAATGTTTTGTGTTGTTTATCATAAATTGTTCAGTATGGGCATGGATAACATGTCGGGCAAGGAAGATGAGTAATGCATTTTGAAAGGATCCTTTAAACCTACTCCCAACGCCCCAAGTCCTGGAATCTGCTCGAGGTGTTTCCTCTACCACAAAATAATGGTTCAATCACTGTCGCACCCGTCACGTCATACAAGATCTCGTACTGATAGCATTGGTTCTTTGAATATGAAACAGGTAACCTTTAACTGCCAACTCTTTAGTTACCAGTGGACTCGATAACTCTTGATTATTGGCCTCTTTAATAACTGAATAATAATTTCCTTAGAATCAAATCATGGTTTGGCATAGTTGGAAATGCCTATAGAGCCAGAGAACCAGGTTGCAATTTCCAACACTATTTTATATTTTCTAAATTTACATAGTTTTGGTCTGATTAAGGTTTCGGCCTCAGATCGTAACCACTCCACCTGTAAAGGTTTACAGACAAGTGATATAGCGATGCGCTCTTATACCTCTTCTACCTTTACCCGTTACCTTTTACTATCTACTGCTGAATAATAAATAACGTCATAGCATGTCTATTCTCTAACAAAGCACGCGTCAATATGAGTTTTAAATTCGTCTTTATTCTCTCCCTTTCTCTCTCTATCGTAGTAGTATCGTGTTAGACAGATAACAGAGACAAATACGAAGCTCACTCTGTCAAGTAATAAAAACATCGTTACTACATCTGGTAAGTTCGTTGATAACTCCCATGATATGCGGGCGACAGGGGGAAAGACTGCGCGGGTGTGAAATCGTGCGTGCGAGGAATGGACGTGCATCAGTCGTGGGTTTTTCATTCATCGCTACACGCCCCCCGGCCTGCGCGGCACATCGGGAGTGGTACGAATGAAGTTGCCAAGCTATAATGCAACTGCTGGGCGGTCTACTAATCTTCTTCAGCGTATTATAAACTAGATAAATTGAAAAATAGGCTTTAAATAAAGAAGAGGAAAAGAAGCTTGTGTCCGTCTTTGTATTAAATGGGCTGACTATTGCTAAGACCTGAATATGTTTTCAGGCCAAAACTACTGAGATTTTCAACACAAATGGTGCATATGGCTTGAGCGGCATATTCGAAAATCCAAGAACAGCTTACGTGTCGCACGTAAGACAACACACTACAATCGTAGTCAACGAATCTGGAAAACCCTCTGGCGCACTTACAAGTTTGTATATTTTATTTATTATTAAAATCTAATTATCTAAGTAAATTGAAAGAAAGATACTTCCGGATAAGTTTGGTAAATATGTAAATACTGTAGATAAATTAAGTGAAAGAAAAGTCTAAAGTCACTTGACCTGCTTAGCATTATTCATGACTAGCGGACGCCCACGACTTCGTCCGCCCTTAGACCGTTAATCCAGCCCTTACAGTATATCGCTGTAGAAATGGAGTAACTTCTCCCGTTTTCCCAACATTTCCCTTCACTGCTCTGCTCCTATTGATTATAGCGTGACGAAAAGTATACTATAACCTGCCCAGGAGTAAGAACAATAATTGTACCAAGTTTCGTTAAAATCCGTCGAGTAGTTTTTGTTTCTATAACGAACATACAGACCGACAGACAGACGGAAATTTTACTGATTGCGTTTTTGGCATCAGTATCGATCACTAATCATCCCCTCATAGTTATTTGGGAAATATACTTCATGTTCAGAATTGACCTCTCTACAGATTTCTTATAAGTATTATTTATATTCATTTCATTATCATGATCAGCCTATTTCAACGACATCGAAACTGTTGGCATAACATGCTCTATGAGGCACGGGGGTGTAAAATCACTAACTTCGGGCTCAAGAAACTGAAAAATAAGAGCTCAGTTTATCACAATCCGACTCAATTATCAACAACCCTTTAAACCCTCTTAACCCTCACCAACCAACAAAAAAAGATACTAATTCCTCTGTTGTTCTTATATCTAACTGTTTTTTTTTTCAGGTCTCTTGGGTCCAGTTTTAGATATTTTGAATTTGGAAACACACACGAAATTCAACGCTAACCATCCATTTATCTACTTTGTTTTGTGCGATACTACACCAATTATTGGTGGAGTTTATGCAGGAATATAGAATGTAAAGAAAAATGTTGAAATGGAAACTCGATTTTCTCACTCACTTCAATAAGTCAAACCTATCACACTTATAAACTATTCACAACAATATGATATTTTAGTTAGAACGTCTGAAACCCAAACTATTTTGTATACTTAGTTCATTGTTAATCATTTTTTGTTGTGCGAAAATATTGTACTTGTAATTAATATAACGTGAACTGAAGTAAATGAAAAAATTATTATGTAATTGTATTTGTAATCTACACTGATTTAATTAGCAGGTATAGGTCCCGGCAAGCTAAACCAAAATGAAAAAGTGTTAAACGCAGTCCGCGTTTGCGCAGAAAAAAAAAGTCTTAAAGCTATTATTTTTTCAAATAACAGTGATGTGCTATATTATAATGAGAAAAATCGAATACAACTAAAGTTAATGTACCAGCTTTCAATACGTTTGTCTTTTACTTTCTTTTAAAATTTTATGGTAATACTTACAGATATTTTTGTAGATTATTATGTTCTAAAGAATCGTATTTATTTAAAGAATCAGTTTTATTGTGTTCTGCCAATAAATATTTGTAAACACTAAACAATATTCTTCTTGCACTCTTTAAAATTGGTTGTATCCGTGTGATTTTCTTGAATTAAATTTAGTAAAATAGGACGTCAAAGAACTGAAAATTTTTAAAGATTGTAATTCAACATTCACATCAATGTGAGTCGCGTGAACGCCCAAAAACTAGTAACTGCGCAAGGTTCAAGTTACAAGCCGCGACCGCGAAGAAAATGATACAATAAAATATTTTATGAAACTTGGTACTTTTATTTATTTAACAAAACGATTATCATTATTTAAATGGGTAAGATTTTATCAGATCATTATGGTTCTTCTCCAATTACCATTATGATTTGTTTTATCAAATAAAACAAATAATACTATTTTTTTTATCAAATCATAATGGTCACATTTACTCTCTCCCCAGAAACCTTCGAAGCAAAGTCAAAACATGCTTTTAATAAACTGGGTGGGCAGTTTTGCATTATAATCCTAAGCATAATTGTAATAGCCAAATTTTCTTCATCTTTACTGTTAACTTCTTTCTTTAGATTTACACAGGTAGGTTATAGCAATATTATTATTCAAAGAAATTAAATTCATGCCGATGAAGTCGCAGACTTCTGACAGTATTAAATAAAACTGAACACATTTTTTTATAAAATAATCATTATGCATTATTGCATTTCGATTACTTTTTATGAAGTCTTTGATAATTATACCTTGATAATATGAAACTGGTATGTGAAAAGTATGAGTATAAAAAGGAATGTTATAATGATAAGTTGCCAGACCGTAAAGGTATCGGTAAGTAAAAAAATGTTGCGGCTTTCATGTATAATTATCGCTTTTTGCACGACGGTGTTTGTACTTTCATCATGTGAGTAATATATTTTAATATTTTTAACTGGCTTACAAAAAGTTTTTTCTGGATTTAAGTTCGCAATTTATTCAGAAACTACGAATGAAAGCAAGTTGCTTTATGATATACGATACAAGTTAGCCCGCTTCCATCTTAGATTGCATAATCACTTATCATCAGGTGAGTTTGTAGTCAAGGGCTAACTATAAAAATTAAAAAAAAAAACAAGAAAGAAAAAACGATACATTTCTTAAGTCGAAAATCCTCGCTTTTAAAACATGTTTTACAGTGTTCCTATGTGCTTGCTTTCTCTGAAATCACTCATAAGACAGATGCTTATTAACGGCATTTAACTAGAAACAAAAACCTAAATTTAAATTTTTAAATTTAAATTTAGGTTTTTGTTTTAAACCTAATTTTTTTAAACCTACCCATAGTGTTTCTAGTTAAATGCCGTTAATAATATTTACTGCTCACAATAACTTTTAATTTTAAAGAAAAATTAGGTACTAAGCCGATTTTTATGAAAATGAAATTGGACCAATCTGGAAGTATACTCTGAAACAAAAAAGAATTTTTCAAAGTGGTTATTAAATGCCGAAGTTATGAGGTGAAAAACATTAAAAAATATATATTTAAAAATAAATAAAAAAAAAAACATACGTTTCGGATTGAGAATCTCCTTTTTTTGTTGTCGATTAAAAATGAAAGATACTTTTCAGCTGTTCACAAACACGCCCATATATACTGCGGAGAAAACGAAGTCCTGAATGCTTGCATCAACCGCGTGTGTGAGTACAAAAGATGTTCCGATGTAGGACAACCCATAGAATGCATCAAGGTTGATCATAAATATTGCATAAAGGGATGTTTATGCCGACACAAATACCTGAGAGCCGACAACGGTACCTGCATACCTGCTAATCAATGTCCAAGTAAGAATGGTTTTTTTTCTCATTTACATTATTCCGGCAAGAGCCTCCAGCCTGATATCCGCGTTCTTTACTCTGCTGAAATAATTACGAAATCTCTTAAGACAATTAAAACTTTTTTTTTGAAAAATTAAGATGAATCAAAACAACAAAACAGACATCTATGGTTACTGAAGTATGTGTTAACATAAACGCATTGACCTCTTATAATAAAAGGACGCACTATCATGTAGAAAATTTCACTTGAAAACTGGCAGTTTTATTGTTATTAGTAAAGAAAATTATATCTAAATGTCTTTAAATATAATCCATTATTCAATAAAATCCCAAATTCAAAGCAAATTCAACTTTAAAGATTGAGTTTAAGGGTAAATTTGCAAAAGCGACTACTTGAATTGAGTGCGAAGGAGTTTTGTTTGACACTCATTGAGTGGGGACGTTTTTTGGTAGCTGATTGTACATTCACTTTGTAATAGGAGATCGATGCATATACGTCAATGTCCAAGGTATTTAGATACTTGTAAATGTCCTGCCAAAAGTATTGCGACTTCTGTCCACCCGTTGGACTCCGTAACGTTTTTGGAATTTGGAACATCTAAAAGCCTATCCCTACCGTTGTTCCCAGTAGACCTAAGATTCGCGATACCACGAAAAGCGAAATAAGCGAAAATAACACTCCAACTTTGATGTTTGATGAAAGAGAAAGCGATATTTAAACTATACCGCTATTGGTCGTCAATAGTATATGTTGTTGACGCATGTAAAGAAATAGTGGCAATAGTTGTTATTTGAAAAGCAATAAAACTGACATATAAGCTACATTGTTTTCGTCAGATGCCCGTAAATGTCCTAAGCCAAACGAATATTACGACCCCTGTCCACCTAAGTGCCCGTCAAGGACGTGTGCCGTTACTGACATAGTAACATGTCCGGAACCACTACAAGTTGGAGATCCGCGGTGTCCTCCGCCCTCTTGCCGGTGTAACGTCGGTTTCTACCGAGATAGTGATGGAAGTTGTGTTACTTGGAATTTATGCAGTACGTATGGTGCCGGAGATAACATACTTAACTATTTAATAGTTATTTTTACTACTTACTTACGTCCGCTAATAAAAATGCGGTCGCAGATTAGAAAATAATGGTATATATAGCCAGTTAGTTTTCTTTATTATAAAATGTAGGTCAACAATTATAAAACCAGAGTTTCAATGATTGAATATGTTAAATTGATTTTTTATACTAAATCGGTTACGTAGTCTTTTTGGTCTGTATGGTTTGGGGAGTTTGACAATAACCACACTTAGCAAACCTAATAATTTATGTTCAGCAATGTCTCAAACGATTAAAAATACGTGATCGATATCATTGATATTATTGAAGGTACAAAGCCTTAAAGTCTAGTTAAAACCATCGTGGCAGGTAATCACAACATTTGGTCTATCAAACGGCTCTTTTGTAGCATCAATTTGAACATTTCTTTCATACTTTTATTATATTAAAGTAACTTATAATATATTGTTACAATCTCTAAGTTTTGAATTTATTCCGAAATCGCATAAGAATGAAAATAATAACCAAACACTTTCGTTCGACGAAAATTTAGCGTGATTAGTTTTTTAAACCATTAGCAAAATAACGGTGCAATCTAATAATATCCGTTTACGGTAGGGGTAGGATAAGGGTAGGGTAGGGGTAGGGTAAGTTCACGCGGACGAAGTCGCGGGCGTCCGCTAGTAGAATAAACAAGTGAGTAGAAGCCGCGTATTTTAAATGTAGTCAAATGATAAGCTACTCGTATCACAACTAGGTCGAATTGTCATTCATCATTGTTAATTAAAAGAGCCAGATATTTTTTTAGTTTATCTAAACCTTAATTATTATAATTTCTTTTTAAATAAAGATAAATACACAGAAGTGATAACAGAAAAATATCTGTACCTACTGTGGTTTTTACAAAATCCTAACTTTAAAGAAATTTTTTGTCTATGCCTAACCCCACCTTATTATAAATTTTGTAACCTATCCTGTGAAACTGTGTATCCAAAAAGATTAGAATAACAGATCCTGAAAAGATCTACAAATTTTTAATAATTTTCGACGAATCATAATGTGGATATCAACATCGTTAACAACCTATACTCGGCTCGCTCTTGAGCACGAGTCTCGTCTCAGAAAGAGAAGCTAATAGTCCAACACGCTGGCAAAATGCAGATTCGCTGAGCTTACGCGCGTAGAGAATTAAGAAAATTCCTAGATATGCACTATATCAATATTCTTTAAATGCACATAATTGAAAACCTGCATGCCCCGGACTGGATTCAAACCTACGCCCTCCAAATTAGAGGCAGAGTTCATATCCACTGAGTTATCCCGGCTCTTAATTCTGGAGATGCTATATTTCCTTAAAGAATATAACACTACAGCTATGAGAAAATACTCTCGAGCAGCCTGTAAGTATAATGTAAAAAAAACTTCCTGCCTTCATAACATGAGGTATGTCTGGCTATTACAGGCTCTTAGTCTATGACACCGTATTGAAGATGACTTTGGCACCTAATATGTAAATTTTATTGGTATCTTTATTGTGTCAGCTGTAACTGTCTTCAGCGATAATATTTATTGAGTTGTTTAAACATTTAATTACTTCTATCACAAACAATTGTTTTATGGTGATAGGTATTTTTTTACAACATGTTTAACAGGCTTGGTCATTAATAATGATAAAATAAAACTTTAGTCTTCGATGGTTTAGGCCTCAATTTTTTGAAGGTGTAAAAGAATAAACCTAAATAATAATAAAAATACTTAAACTTTGGTTTGAGTCATGAATAGTCATCATTATTTTTTTTTTATTATTTTTTTTAAATATTTGCCATATTTATTATAATATGACCAATATTCCTATTTCCTTCTAACTAGTCGGGAAAGACTGTGCTAGGAGTAGGTACGACAATAGACCAACGGGGCGGGGATCGAACCACCATCCCTCGGTGATGAGTCCAACCGCTCTTACCGCTGAGCTGTTGAGGCTTCATCATTATCAGAAGGCGGTAAAACCAACCTTAAATAAAATGAGAAATAATATAAGGACTAGTTCACGTATAATTTTCCTAAAATAACGGGTGCCCGGGGTGCTAGATTTGCAGTTACTAAAGTGTCATGAGGATCGATTAGATTTCGTAAATTAGATAACAATTATAAATGATTATATACTTACTTATTTTGCTTTCAGTGGTGGGAAAAAGACAGCAGACTTTAAAGACAATTTTTACTACCTCGACATACTGAAATCGTCAGAATTTATTAGCGATTATTTGGGGGATTATAACCTCCAAATTAAAAAAGCAAATGCTTTCATGTCTTCGTGTCACTTCCCATTCTCTTACGTTACGTTCAATGCAGGTCTTCGAATTACATAGTATTTTTAGTTAGTTAGTATTTTTTGTTGCCCTAAACGTACCCACAGATATAAGAGCTGACACTTGTGAAGGTGCTCAACAACATGTAAGATATACTCTCCTATGTTCATCTGCCAGATCATAAATCAAAATGATCAGTAAATCCAAAAATCCTCTCTTCTGCTCCCCTACTAGAATGGGGATGATGACTAGGTTTGAATATTTTGATTTTTATGACACATTAGGGTAAATAGGGTCAATGTTAACTAATTTATACATAAAAAGCAAAGATTGTCTGGATATTTGCAAAATAAATGAGATTATAAAATTTTAAAATCTATTAAAAATCTTTTATCGTATTAAGATGAAAATTCATACAGTTTTAGCATTCTTACATTAAATGTGACATTTTTTTAATAAATTAACTATAAACATAAACGCACAAATAACAAAGATATTAGTAATTTTGTTTGAACGCACATACAAATCTAACGATCATTACATTACCTACGACGTCATTAGTTCGTGCCATTTTTTATGGGGCGTTTTTCAGGGATTCACTGCAAATCTGACCCTTTAAATTTCTGTAGCTCCGAAAGTAATGATCGCAGATACCCTGTTCCTTTTAGAAAATTGCTTTACTATTAGCATACTCTTAATTTATATACAATCTAAAAAACTGTCATCATCCCTATTTCTGAAGTCGCATAAAAACCATTGTACTTTCATTTTTTGATATCATTATTTATTTTGACGTCGAACTTTATTCACAAATTCTATATTAGTCATTTTGTGAACTCAGTTGTATTATCACAAGTGCATCTACAAGGCTGTAAACGTCACCAATATATTTCATTACACTTTGACTTTATTATGTTCTTGGATTATAATCCCAATAGAGTTTAACTAAGCACGCACTATAATTTTTTATTGATTAAGATCCACATCACTTTATTGATTTTTTTACATAAATCAAAATGAACTATATAAAAAGATATGGCAATATTTTTGGAATTTTTAGTAGGTACTAATCAATTCCTCTACATACACAAGATTTAAATACTTACTATCTATCTTAATTTAAAAGAACAAAAATGTAATTATCTTTTTTTCAGGATTCCGTACGTCAAAAGAAAAATTACTGAACCCATATAGGATCACTTTGTTTTCTGTCTGTCTGATCTGTCTGGGAGAGACTGACGATATAAGGCGCTCGCCGTATGGTCGGATTCAGTGGTCTCGTGGCGTTCGGCCCATATGCAACTTTTGTTGTGTAATCCTTCATGGGATCCTTCGTTATTTAGAATATATTACTTGGGATAGGCGGGGAGAATGGATTGAGAATGAGAATGGCTTGAGAGGGAGAATGGTGAGTGTTGGCATGTCGGAAGGGATCCCTTAAACCTGCTGGAGTCACTAGTCTGTGGGACTGCTCAAGGTATCCTTTGCCGTTCTAGGGTCTTATTTTCTGGTTACAGTGTGATTTGTCAATTAAGTTGTCCTGACAAATATTGTGAATCATAACCTTTCTTCAACATTAGTTTTCTTTTTTTTTAAATCCACTTAGTAGTGAGTTTTTTGCTAAAAAAATTGTTTTTATTTTGTAGAGACATGTCCACAAAATGAAAGACCAGTTCCATGTATTCAGGCGAGATGTGAACGTCGAGAATGCTGTGATCTTCCCCAACCAGTGGCATGTGTAAGAATAGATCCAAAGTTCTGTACCGAAGGCTGTCTTTGTGAAGATGGTTATTTAAGATCTATAGACGGAAAATGTATTCCAATTGATGAGTGTCCGGGTAATTATCAATACATAAATATCAATAAATCAATCAATCATCAATATGCATACAAATAAAATTGAAGTGTCTGTCTGTCAAATCAACTGTGTTTTCTTAAGTGCTTATAGTAATTTATAACATACACAATCATACACAATTAATATTTTTGTTTGCCTGTCGGTTTGTCCGGGCTAATCTTTAGAATGGCTGGACCGATTTAAATGAGATTTAGAGCAACATGCTTGAAACTGCATCGTTGGTCCAGTGTCAAGCCTATGTGTTGTCGGATCACGAGGTCCTGGATTCAAATTGTAGGTCGGGCTACGACACTGAGTTTTTCTTTCTTCTAAGAAACTTTCAGTTGAAAGTCTCTGCCTGGAGTAGCCAGGTTTAACGTTAGGGAGAAGCCACACGGTGCGGTGCGGTAGTAGCGCGGCACGGCCTTCATACGAATATCAATGATACGCCATACGTTGCGTTCAGGCGCCGCGTCGCAGGCACACTTTCTGCTTCACCACGTGTGTACAGCGACGCGACAAAACACCGTGTGGGTTCACTCTTAATTAGCCGTCGGTCTCGGTCATTATCATTGACATCTGATAGTGGTCGTTAATTTAACATTGTCACAAAGATTTTATACTATTAGATATGTTATACCTATTAGATATGTTACATGCCTACAAAATTACCACAAAAAGTGATCCGAATTTAGCTACTGCACTGAGCGTTCACATGCACAATTTTGTGATTTGTTACATTGTATATTTTTGTATAGATGTTACACTTCCTGAGCACACAACTCGACATTGGTATTATTTGACTAAATAATTTTCGTTGATTACTATGCGACTAAATGAAATTAAGACAATTATGCACCTTTGTTTGTCTCAGTTTCGACGCGCTAGTGACATACGAGTATCAAATTGTATAAATCTTTACATTATTACCCTAAGACCGCCAACCCACGTTAAAGCAGCGTTTTGTAATATTATATTCAGTAGGAGCGTGGTAGTCTAACTCCGTATCCCCTCGCCTGTAAGAAGGGAGGCCTGGAACTCAAGAGGGCCGTTAAAGTTGACTAATATCGATGAACAGTTTCCTACTAATAACAAATTATTTATTTATTTATTTATTTATAGACATGAAATTATGTTTGATACAGAGGCACAATGCGGCAACAATGAAGTCTTCGATTTATGTCCACCGAAATGTCCTGGAGATGAATGCGGTGTAGATCCAAGGCTTGTGCTATGTCCGCCAAACCCACAGCCTGGTGATCCAAGCTGCCAACCTAGATGCCGATGCTGCGATGGATATGCGAGAAATGAAGAAGACCAGTGCATCCCAAGAGATGAATGTCGTCAGTATTAAGCTATAAGTTATATGATTCCGCTTTTGTTAATTTACTTATTGAACTTATGTTATCACATCCATACTAATATTATAAAGTTAAAGTGTTAATGTGGTTTAATGCGCTTAAAAGAAGCTTAGTTAAGAAGCTTGGATAGCTCAGGCTATATGGCTGTACAACGTTTTTAATAAAAATAATAATAATAAGTCCGCAATTAAAAAAAACGCAATGATTTTACACGAGTTAAACTCTGGGGCATCTAATCGTCACAATTAATCCATAACAAAACTAACTAACAACTGGGAAAATGAGTAAAATTGTAGGAGGTAAAACCTATATTGACGATATTTTGCAGCGTCTATCTGTGGGTGTAACGAAGTGTATGACACGTGTATAGCGCAGTGTCCGCCGCGCACATGTGACTCTATCGGTAAATCTATTAAGTGTCCGCCGCCGCTGAAGCCTGGCGACAAGCGCTGCGAGGCTGGCTGTCGATGTGCTGATAATTACTATAGAAATGATGATAATGTGTGCGTTCCTAAATGCGAATGCCGTAAGTATTCTTGTTTTTCTCGTAAGTAAACTTGTACTTGAGAAATTACTCTTCATTATCATCATTAACAGCCGATGGACGTTCATTGCTGGATATAGGCCCCTTGCATGGACTTCCAAACAAAATGGTCTCGAGCCGCGAGCATCCAACGGCTCCCTGCAACCCGCTTAATGTTCTCGGTCCACCTAGTGGAGGGGTACATTTATACAACACTTTTAGAAAATAATCTAAAAACCGTTTTCAATTAAATAAACATGTTAAGTATAAAATCAATATTAAGGATATTAAGCAAATATGTACCTGCAAATTTGTACGGATCAGCAGTGAGCGAGTCCAACTCGTTTTTTTATGTTACTCTAATTCTTATACCATTATTATAATATCAATTTGTTTTTTTTTATTATGTAGAGAGATGCCCAAAAAACGAAACCCAAGTTCCATGTATTGAAGCGAAATGTGAACGTCGAGAATGCTGTGATCTTCTCCAACCAGTGACATGTGTGAGCATCAATCCAAAGTTATGTACCGAAGGCTGTCTTTGTGAGGATGGATATTTAAGATCTAAAGACGGAAAATGTATTCCAATTGGTCAATGTCCGGGTAATTATCAATACATCAATATCAATCAATCAATCATTACATCATCAATATGTATGCAAATTGAATTATTTTAACACAAATTTATTTACCAGCTCTTTTTAATTATTATTTACATTAATATTATAAAGAGGAAATATAAGAAATAACAGTATAAGTATTCAATTTTAATTTATAATAAATAAAATAATTATAAGAAAAACACACCATCTAATTGCTCACCCAGAGGCAAGATACCCAATACCTACTGTGCCAATACGCTGGTGCTACCCCTCTAGATTGCATTAAAAATTATTGTTATATTTTACTCAGTCTGTAAGGAGGGAGGTCTGGAACAGATACCTAATGATAACAATTTACGTTTGATATAGAGGCACAATGCGGCAACAATGAAGTCTTCGATTTATGTCCACCGAAATGTCCTGGAGAAGAATGCGGTGTAGATCCAAGGCTTGTGCTATGTCCGCCAAACCCACAGCCTGGTGATCCAAACTGCCAACCAAGATGTCGATGCTGCGATGGATACTCGAAAAATGAAGAAGGCCAGTGCATCCCAAGTGATGAATGTCGTAAGTATTACCCTATAAGTTTATGCTTTTGTTAATTTATATATCAAATGTTTTATATATATATGTACCTATTATAAACTCAAATAGTTTATTTGGTTTAACGTGATAAGAAGCAACTTAAAAAGTACTTGGTCGTCCCTTCAGTGTTGTACAGTTCATTAATTGATAAAGGTTACATGGCTATATAACGTCAAGCTATATAGGTACGCTTCTATTTTACGCAAATAAAACTCTAGGACATAGATTGTTAATAAAGGATATTATACCCTCTATTAACAATACCGAAACTAGCTACCAACTGGACAAAATATGAGTAATATGTAGAGTGTCTGTTACGGTATTTTGCAGCGCCTACCTGTGGGTCTAACGAAGTGTACGACACGTGTATAGCGCAGTGTCCGCCGCGCACATGTGACTCTATCGGTACAACTGTCAAGTGTCCACCGCCGCTGAAGCCTGGAGACAAGCGCTGCGAGGCTGGCTGTCGATGTGCTGATAATTACTATAGAAATGATGACAATGTTTGTGTTCCTAAAAGCGAATGCCGTAAGTATTGTTTATGTCGTAACTAAACTTGTACTTGAGAAATTACTTTAACTAGATAATAAATATTTTGATATATTCAAAAAACAATTCAAATAAATATTTCAGTGCCACACAAGTTTTACTTACTGCCTATATGAATTTAAAAAGAACTAAAACAGAAGGTGTACTTGTGTTTTTAGAAATTCCGTGACACAAAAGGAAAAATAGGAAACATATAGGACAGTGATCCTTTATTTCCTTTCCTATTGGCCTAACCCCTCTCATTATGAGAGGAGACTCGAGCTCAGCAGTGAGCCGAATATGGGTTGATGACGATGTATGTACCTGCAAATCTGTACAGAACCAGCACCGAGTCCAACTCGCCCTTATCCTGTTTTTCATGTTGCTCTACTTCTTATACAATTATCATAATATCAATTTTATTTTTAGAGACATGTCCACAAAACGAAAGACCAGTTCCGTGTATTCAGGCGAGATGTGAACGACGAAAATGCTGTGATCTGCTCGAACCAGTTGTATGTGTGGATGTCAAACCAATGATCTGTACCAAAGGTTGTCTTTGTGAGGATGGATATTTGAGATCTGAAGACGGAAAATGTATTCCAGTTGATCAATGTCCAGGTAATTATATATTAATAAATAACTTCTTTAACTTACTTTCGTTATAAAGATATAAAGTATTAATTTTTGGATTGAAGCACAAAGCATTTGGTCCAGTGTACAGTCTATGTTTTTCGGATCCTGCATTCGATTACTGGGTCGGGCTACGAGATACCGAGATTTTCTTTGTTATAAAAATTTGTCAGGGAGGCTTGACCTCCTAATAATAATTTATGTTTGATATAGAGGCACAATGCGAGAACAACGAAGTCTTCGATTTATGTCCACCAACGTGTCCTGGAGAAGACTGCGGAGTGGATCCAACGCTTGTACTGTGTCCGCCAAACCCACAGCCTGGTGATCCAAGCTGCCAACCCAGATGCCGATGCTGTGGTGGATATTCGAGAGATGAAGAAGGCCAATGCATCCCAAGTGATGAATGTCGTTAGTATTAACCTATTATCAAATGTTGTTACTTACGAGTATCTATACTAATATTATCAAGTTGAAGAATTTATTTAGTTCAACGCGCTAAGAAGAAGTTTACAAATTACTGGTTCGTTCCCTTCAGTGTTGGACAGTTCATTACTTGAAGAAAGATATAAAGCTATTTTATAACGTCAGGCTGTATAGGTACACCATGATTTTACGCGAATAAAAGTCTGGCATAGGTAGTTAATAGACACCAGGAATCTATAGCGAAAATATTTAACAACTGGACAAAATATGAGTAAATAGTATGAGTGTTTATTGACGATATTTTCAGCGCCAGTTTGTGAAGCTAACGAAGTGTACGACACGTGTATAGCGCAGTGTCCGCCGCGCACGTGTGACTCTATCGGTAAATCTATCAAGTGTCCGCCGCCGCTGAAGCCTGGAGACAAGCGCTGCGAGGCTGGCTGTCGATGTGCTGATAATTACTATAGAAATGATGACAATGTGTGCGTTCCTAAAAGCGAATGTCGTAAGTATAAATGTTTTTCAAACTTTACCACAACCTAAACTGAAGCCATTTTTTTCATTGAATGTATTTTAATTCGGCACCTATAAACAATCATAATTTACTTACACTCTTTTACTTCACTTACACCCTAATATATGGCATTTCGTTTCCACGCTATTTTTTTCAAATTTTTGTTGTACATTTGCTAATTTTTTCCATGACTTTAATGTTGAAAAATGTAAACAAGAGAATATAACTTTACATGCGGTAAGAAGACATCATTTCAAGTTACGGTTAAAAAGTTGTTATATTGTTTATATTTGTTTAAAAAGCTGAATTCAATGCGTTAAAATTTGTTGACATCTTGTAATATTTTTATTCTTATAACGATATTTTCAGCACCAGTTTGCGAAGCTAACGAAGTGTACGACACGTGTATAGCACAGTGTCCGCCACGCACATGTGACTCTATCGGTAAATCTATCAAGTGTCCGCCGCCGATGAAGCCTGGAGACAAGCGCTGCGAGGCTGGCTGTCGATGCGCTGATAATTATTATAGAAATGATGACAATGTGTGCGTTCCTAAAAGCGAATGTCGTAAGTAGATATTGTTGATTTGTCGTAAGTAAACCGCTATACCCAAGACGTCATTTATACTTGATAAAAATTATTTAGTTTTATTTTAAAAACAACACTCCTCAAAACGTCAACTTAGCAGACAGTGTAATATAATATAAGTGTTTATCAAACTCGGTACATTAGTCCCTTATTCTAACTTACGTACCGGAACGATAAATAACTTGGCATTACGTCTATGCCGGTAACTATCCACGGCCTAAGTTTACCAGACCAGACCAGAGTCAATTTAGAAAACATAAAATAGTTACCTGACCCGTGCTGGGAATCGAATTCAGGACCTCTCTGTCGAGAGCCAAAACACAATTGCACCAGAGATGTACCCAAAAAACAGAATCTAATACAAAAGAAGTTGTTAACATCTATAACTAATTTTGATATTTTCAGCGCCAGTTTGCGAAGCTAACGAAGTGTACGACACGTGTATAGCGCAGTGTCCCCCGCGCACATGTGACTCTATCGGTAAATCTATCAAGTGTCCGCCGCCGATGAAGCCTGGCGACAAGCGCTGCGAGGCTGGCTGTCGATGTGCTGATAATTATTATAGAAATGATGACAATGAATGCGTTCCCAAAAGCGAATGTCGTAAGTAGATGTTGTTGCTTGTATCGTAGGTAAACTGCTACACTTAAGACGTTAATTATACTTGATTATAAGTATTTTATTATATTATAAAAAAAACACTCTCCAAAACGTCAGCTTAGTAAGCAGTATTTTATTTTATCAAACTCAGTACATTAGGTCCCTAATTCTCACAACGGAATAGAACGATATATTGCTTGGCGGTACGTCTTTGCCGGTAGAGTGGTAACTAGCCACGACCGAAGCTTACCACAAAACCAGAGCAGAGCCCATTTAGAAAATATTAAATACTTAACTAATATGACCTAGAAATCAAATCCAGGACCTCTTTGTCGACCGCCAAAGCACTACCAACTGCGCCAGGGATTTATATGAAAAATTGAATCTAATTCTAAAGAAGTTGTTAACATCTAATATTGGTATGCTGGCGGCTCGAGACCATTGTGCTTGAAAGTCCATGCAAGAGGCCTTTGTCCAGCAGTAGACGTCTATCGGCTGATAATGATAATGATGATGATGATGACTTATATTGATATTTTCAGCGCCAGTTTGTGAAGCTAACGAAGTGTACGACACGTGTATAGCGCAGTGTCCGCCGCGCACGTGTGACTCTATCGGTAAATCTATCAAGTGTCCGCCACCGATGAAGCCTGGAGACAAGCGCTGCGAGGCTGGCTGCCGATGCGCCGATAATTATTATAGAAATGATGACAATGAATGCGTTCCCGAAAGCGAATGTCGTAAGTATCAATGATTTCATCCATGATAATAATGTTGTAATACACATCATTTCAAGTTAGGTTTATGAAATTGTTACGTACGTTTATTAGTCTATTAAAAGCGGAATTCAATGCGTAAGGAATTGTTAACATCTTGCAATATTTCTATTTTTATAACTATATTTTCAGCGCCAGTTTGCGAAGCTAACGAAGTGTACGACACGTGTATAGCGCAGTGTCCCCCGCGCACATGTGACTCAATCGGTAAATCTATCAAGTGTCCGCCTCCACTGAAGCCTGGAGATAAACGCTGCGAGGCTGGCTGTCGATGTGACGATAATTACTATAGAAATTCTGACAATGTTTGCGTTTCTAAAAGCGAATGTCGTAAGTAAACTTCTACAACCAAGACATTATTTATACTTTATATATTATAAAGTATAAATAATGTCTTGGTTTGTAATAAATAATATATAAAGTATAAATAATGTGTTATAATAGGCATATATCTCTCATATCATCTCTCTAATTGGCATATTAAATCTCATATTGATTAGTCTGTCATCGACACAACTAAAGACTAACAGGCTCGATTGTTAACCGACTTCAAAAAGGAAGGTTTTCAATTCGACTGTATGTCTTTTTTTTACAATATTTTAAATAGCTAGTGCTACGCTGATTGAATTTAATCAAGTTTATCATATTTGCAAAAAACTTTGTAACTTCCTTGACGTTGTCGTTTCACCTAATGGGGGGTCGCTATTCCAGCACCTTGGGAGCCCAACGTCCATCGACTCTATGAATTATGTGCCTCGCACTATGCCTCTCCATTTATAAAAATACTTTTTTATGTTCTATAGGTGAAGAAGCTCCTGCACCAGCGCCTCCTGGGAAACGTCCCAAAGTTTATTAATTGTAATTAAACAATATTTTTTTATGTGATATTACATACAAATTCGTTTTGTTTTAATTTTAATTTTGCATTATATTATTCACATTTTTTAAGTTGGGGGCACAAAAATTAATAAAACTTACTGACATAAAATGTATTTTATTTTAACCGACTTTATAAGATAATTAAAAAGTAATTCTTAAAGTTTAAATTTTTACGCCTAAAATACCAGTTTCCATGATTTTTTTTTTTACTGAGAGAGAGAGAGACTAAAAATGTGGGAAATGGGTATGTAAAATTATGAATGTGAAACTAATAAACATTCAGAGTTAAGCATACACTAAATACGGTGGGACATAGGGGATGAAAATTATGCATGTGGAACTAATAAGCTTACAGAGAGAGAGAGAGACTAAATAGAGTTGAAAGTAGGGGATGAAAATTATAAATGCGGTATTCCGCATTTATAATTTTCATCCAGTATATTATTATATACTTACAGAGAGAGAAACACTATATTTGGTGGGAAATAGGGGATGAAAATTGTGAATGAGAAACTAATAAACTTACAGATAGAGAAACACAATATTTGGTGGGAAATAGGAGATGAAAATTATGAATGAGGAACTAATGAACTTAATAAATAAGATATGTAAAAGCTCTACTTTCGCGGTTCTTTGTAACAAAGCTTATCTGGTACTGCCATTGTGCTTTTTTCTGCAGCATTGCTGTGCTCTGATTTGAAAGGCACGGAAGTCAATGTTATTAAGGTGTATGAGGCTTAACTCCTATTCTTTAATATACTTATGGGCACTGAGCGTATTGTCTTTATTCATCTTAACATCAGTTCTTGTGATTTTCATTCAAGCGGACACCCGCGACTTCGTCCGCGTGGAATTCAGTGTCTCCAAATCCCGCGGAAACCATGGAATTTTCCGGGATGGAAAGTAGCCTGTGTTAATCCAGAGTAAAATCAATTTCCATTCCAAATTTCAGTCAAATCGCTTCAGAAGCCGCAACGAAACTAATTCGAAACTCACACTGTCGAGTTTTAAAACATATTTTTTTTTATTCTATACAAGTTAGCCCTTGACTATAAGCACACCTGATTGTAAGTGATGATGCAAGCTAAAATGAAAGCGGGCTAGCTTGTAAGGAAGTAGGATGAAAATCCAGTCCATTTTCGGTTTCTACACGACATCGTACCGGAAAGCTAAATCGCTTGGCAGCGTGGTAACTAGCCACGGCCGAAACCTCCCACCAGTCAGATCTGGACTAATTAAGAAAATCTCAATCAGCCCAACCGGGGATCGAATCCAAGACCTCCGTCATGTAAATCCACCGCGTATACCACTGCGCTGCGGAGGCCAAAATGTTACAGAATAAATAGCACTAGTTGCAGGCAAAACCTACTAAACCATTAATAATGTATCGATGTACCTCGTATTACAATTATTACATGCTATTTTCTATCTAACAAGCGATGATATCACCACGATCATTTCATAATTTCCCACAAACTACCATGAAATACATAAACATGCAAATTTTTATGGTTTTGTAATAAATGTGTCTAGACAGTTCGGTTGATTTCATTTTGGACAATTAGCACCTGAATGAACTTCATTAATTTGATGATTTTACCAATTGACAACTGAATAATTAAGTGATTGATTATTATATTTTATTGATCGGTATTTTATTAAAACACTCCACAATGGACAGCCTTGGGCAGATAAAGTTATGAGTGTTCCGTTATTTTAATTAAACTTAGTTGCTATGAAACTTTAGCTAAACAAGTTATTATAGGTTACATTATAATATTTATCCAATCTAAAAAAAAAATCTATATTCTTACTTGTACAAAGAAGGTTTTAACCTTAATACTAATTAGATTACTAAAATGTGACCCAATCCCATACCTTGCTTACTTCCAAATTGTTTATCAATAATACACCACAAAAATATTTTTTTTTTATTTATAATAGACTCTCGCTTGACTACAATCATGCCTGGTGGAAAGCAATGATGAGGTCTAGGTTAGAGCGCGCTTGCCTAGAAAATGCCTATTCACTCTTGTCTTGAAGGTGCACAAATCATAAGTGTTAGGAAACACAGAAGCTGGAAAGGCATTCCACATCTTCGCTGTTCTTATTAGAAACGTCGATGCGAAATGTTTTATGCGAGTCGACTGGACATCGACAACAAAAGGATGCCAACTTTAATGAAGCATAAGTTTGTTGCTTCTAATATTATTTATAGAAATTTATTATTAGTCTGCTGGAAGACTTCGGCCGAGCTTACTACTCTAACTGCAAAGACGTGCCGGAAAGCGATTTAGCATTTCTCTATGATGCCGCAAACAAACTGACTGAAGTATAGGTAGATAAAACTAGTCATCATCATTAGCAACGCATATTCGGCTCACTGTTGAACACGACCACCACGCTAGCTCAATGCGGATTGGCAGACTTCACACACGCAGAGAATTAAGAAAATTCTCAGGCATGCAGGTTTCCTCACGATGTTGTCATTCACCGTTCGAGAGACGTGATATTTAATTTCTTAAAATGCACAGAACTGAAAAGTTGGAGGTGCATGGATTAAACCTACGCACTCCGAATCGAAGGTTTTCAGGTCTCTCACATATAATACTAGCTGACGCCGCGCGGTTTCACGCGCGTGGTTCCCGTTCCCGTAAAATACGGGGATAATATATATCCCATAGCCTTCCTCGATAAATAGGCTATATAACGCTGAAAGAATTTTTCAAATCGGACCAGTAGTTTAGTTTATCCTGTTTAGTATAGCGCGTTCAACCAAACAAACAAACAAAGGAACAAACTCTTCAGCTTTATAATATGAATATAGATAAAGAAATGTATTAAAGTCTGGTGGAAGTCTTCGGCCGAGGCTTGTTACCACTCTCTCAGTAAAGACGTGCCGGTAAGCGACTTAGTGTTCCTCTATGATGCCGCATACAAACTGACTGGAACAAACCAGTACCTCTTTCAAATTTCACTTATCATCTGGTGAGATCGCAGTCAAGAATTTCTTTGTCACAGAACAAATAAAAATATAGACAAAGTCTAAGCAAAAGTTTTAAATGCCAATACATTTCCTCTCCCTCTTTTTCCTTATTCATTATAAGACATTATTCTCTAGACAGTCGATACATCTATTCGGCCCGACCTTTGTTCCAGAGAGAACACTGAATTGATGATTTAATTAAACATTTACCCTTAAACTTGTGTATTGGCGTGTTCAAGGTTTTGTAACCCTTGGGGAATTAAGACGATCGTGAGGAATTTGCAATTAAGAATGTCTAGGAACAAAATCAGTTCGCATCGAATGTGTGTATTGCTTGGTTTTTGGATTTACCTTTATTTAATTAACCGTTAATAATAATTAACCTGCGACTTGAAAGTTATGTTTCTTTCTTCATATTGTTAATTAAACAAACAATTTCAGCGGAATGTAACAAAGGATGTAATTCAGGTATTTTGCTTTTTAATTAAACAAACACGTGAGGAGTTAATTTAATTAAAAGAACCAGATCTCATAATCTCTTATAAAAGGATGCGGTATGTACACGACTAAACCTGTATTTCAGAAAGATAATATGTAGGTAGGTACAGTAATTTTACAGCAGACTAGCTGACGCCGCGCGGTTTCACCCGTGTGGTTCTCGTTCCCGTACGAATACGAGAATAATATATAGCCTATAGCCTTCCTCAATAAATGAGCTATGTAACACTGAAAGATTTTTTAAATCGGACCAGTAGTTCCTGAGATTAGCGCGTTCAACCAAACAAACAAAGTCTTGTTTTTTTTTTTTGATAAAACTTTCCATAGACTTATTAATAGTAAACCCATCTAGACTCTAGTGCAATAAATACCACTTATACAATATATTCTGTATGTCTCAACTTTTCACTACTTACAATAACTCATTCTAAGTCATTAAAACAACCTCTTATTAGGGATACTTACTGGAAAAACCCACACTGGATCACGGAAAATAGGCGTTAGACACTAATATCTGGCAAGTTCGTTGATGACACTCCCATGATATGCGGGCGACGGGGAAAAGACTGCGCGGGTGTGAAATCGTGCGTGCGGGGAAGTGAGGTGCATCAGACGTGGGTTTTTCATTCATCGCTACACGCCCCCCAACCCACGCGCGGAATTTCGGGGGTGTTACTAACGAAATTACTGAGCTATAGTAGGTACTAATACCACCAAGCTTGTACCATAGATTTTATTACTATAGATATATGACGTGCCTACAAAATCACCGCAACAAATGATCCGAATTTAGGTACTCTACTGAGCGCATAGATGCTGAATTTTGTGTTTACTTTTACATTTTTACATTATACATAGTAAATATAGTTTTTACAATTCCTAAACAAACAACTCGACATTGTAGACAATATCTAGGTATTTATTTATATAAATAACTTTCGTTGTTTACAATGCGAATAAAATAAATAAATAAATTAAGACAATTAGCCACTTTTTTCCGCGTCAGTTTCGACGCGCTAGTGACATATTTATAGTATAAAATCTTTAGCTTGTACAGTGTCTAACTAAATATAAATCTGTTATTAATGTAAGAGTACTTATTGTATACTAAATATAATGCTTTTGTATATCCGTCTGTTACAACAGACACTACAACCGCATTATTGCGGAACAGTGCAAATGTTTGCGGAAGATCCTTCGCACGATGTACTGAAGTGAGCTTTATTGAATAACTTACAGTATGTAGTTAGGGCAAATAATATAGAGAATAGTTGCGAGAACTTTTGCAAGTATAGTAACTGTGACATCGATAAATGAAGGTAAAATATTGTATTGTATTCATAGTTGACGGAAGAAGGTGAGGGTCCACCTGATGTTAAGTGGCCAGTGGATTTACGATCGGCAACTCTATCGACGACCGCAGTCGACTGCAGTCGTCGGTAGCTACTGTAGCTCGTGTAAATGAACACTTAGTATGATTAAACTATTTACAAATTAAACCTTTTTCGTAGGCTAGAAGGTACTCGTAACAGACAAAAATTAAAAAAAAAAACAAAATTACTTTAGCCCCTAGAGGCTGAAATGTTTTTATTTAGCCCCGCTGTGGAGTGTTAATATAACAGAGTTTTTAGATAAGAGTAGTGAAAAATATATTTATGTTTTTTAGTCGGATATCACGCTGTACATATTACCAGTGGCGTGCACAAGATCTTTAACAAGGGTATGGGTACAAAATGGAAAATTCCTATCGTGATACGGGTTCGTAATGAGTTCTCAGGTAGGCAGGCCATTTTGCATTTATGGTGTGCACGCCACTGCATATTACATAATAATATATATACCCTACAGTGGAATTGAAAAATCCTACTTTATAAAGTCGGATAAGCTACGTTTAATGCGATGTAAAATCGAAAAGTTCTCCTTCGGTAGACAATTTAAATTAGTTATACCCACTACGTAAAAGCGATCACAAATCCAGCCAACCGCCCGGACTAATTTATATAGGCTTACTGTTTAAGCCGACTATTTTAATAGATTTGTTATATTATATTATTAGTTTTGCTAACTTACCTAATTATAACTTAATAACGTTTGATGGAAATTTTAGTTTCAAGTTTCAGAACAAAGTTATGGATTTCAATAAATTAACTGAAAATGGAATTGTTTTGTAACAGATAACTGACTAAATTAAATAGTACTAGTATTAATGTTAATATTCTTGAGAGGGCGAGAATTGTGAGGAGATTCCTCACTCTGGAGCTCTGACCGGTTGCTTGGGCACTCGAAAGTCCCGCAGCGGGGGTTGATTTTTTTTAATACTTTGTACTAGCGGACTTCGTCCGCGTGAATCGATGTAAACTTTCAACCCCTATTTTACACCCTTCATAAGCGATTTAGAAAATTCTTTCACCGATATAAAGCTAAGTTATTTGCGAGTGTTATAGGCAATATTTACTCCGATTTCTTCGGAAACAGGAACCTTATGTGGGTGAAACCGCGGTGCGTCTTTTAGCGGCATTTATGCGTCTTTTAGAAATTTTGTATTATCTCCGAAACTATACGACTAATTAAAATACTGTAAAAGGCAAATCTTATCTCTATAATATCTTTTTAATCATGAAGTAGTTTATTTTGATAAGGATTTAAGTTTAGTTGTGTAAATAATGACGTAAACCTTAGTATATGATTTAAATAATTTATTAAAATACTATATCTGCTAAAATATAGAAGATATATGCTGTCGCGACACTTTTTGTAGAAAATGATGTATTCTGCAAAGTTGTAGTACATTATTTTATACTAACATCAATAGCTTTTGCAGCGCACGCCATATAAACAAAACTTTTGTACACCTTGGGTTACATAATTGGAGTTTCAGGAAGGATCCCTATTTTTTTAAAAATACAATATAGCTTATAGCATTCCTCGATAAATGGACTATCTATCACTGAAAGTATTTTACAAATCGGAGCAGAAATTCCTGAGATTAGCGCGTTCAATCAAACAAACAAACAAACTCTTCAGCTTTATAATATTAGTATAGATTAACGTTGTTAAAATTTAAAAAAATACATATAAATAAATGAGAGAGATTAAAAACCTACTTGTCTTATAAATACCTCAGATCTCACATCAGACACGATGAAAAGTTATCCATAACTACGCTCAAGCTGTCCATGTTATATTAAGCATGCAATAAGAATTTGATGAGGTAAAGTCGGCGTGAAGTTGGTAAAAGTACAGCGCTAACATTAATAATTACTTAACTAACTTCGTTAAGGAAATGATCTCTCTCACAAGGTTTTAGGGTATTTTAGCACATTAGGTAAGCGAGAGTTTTGGCAGCTCGAGTACATTTAAGCAAATTTTGCGTATTATGCTCAGAAACAGAAAGAGTTATTCAAGGAAATGTTTTCGCTACATAATAAGTCGTGGGATGACCTTTGACTAGTCGTCGTCGTCGTGATCAACCCATATTCGGCTCACTGCTGAGCTCGAGTCTCCTCTCAAAATGATTAGGATTAAGCCAATAATCCACCAAGCTGGCCCAATGCGGATTGGCAGACTTCACACACGCAGAGAACTAAGAAAATGCTCTGTTATGCAGGTTTCCTCACAATGTTTTCCTTCACCGTTTGAGACACGTCATATTTAATTTTCTTAAAATGCACACAACTGAACAGTTGGAGGTGCATGCCCCGGACCGGATCCGAACCCACCACCCTCCGGAATCGGAGGCAGAGGTCATATCCACTGTGCTATCACGTATCACGTATACTTGAGTAGTATCTATGTAATTTTCAGCCGATGGACAGCCACTGCTGAACATAAGGGTTTTCAAAAACCACAATCTTAGGGCATGAGCATCCAGCGGCTCCCTATTATGTCAAAATAATTTATACAACGAAAATCTCGGAAAATGTAAGGGACACCTATTAGGTACTCTTCAGCATACAAAAGCGGCATACAACAATATCATGATAATATAATGTCTGTATTAAGATATTACGTAATAGTTTCCTTCGAACTAACCATCAAGTTTCACCAAGAATGGATACAACATTGAACAATAGCCCAATGAATAGCAAGTTTAAAGTTATGATCCATTCTGATTTCACTCGGGCCTTGACTGTGAGCCCCTATTATTGCTTGAATAGCTTCAGTACATTATGCAATTGACTTAACAGTTTTCGGAATCATAATATTTTAGAGGGTTCGTTTATTTTAAAACGACCCCCTAAGTGGGTTCTTTGAATAGATCGTCGATAAAAAAACAACAGAAGACTAGTTTTAGCAGATTCAGAAGTGATTACAACAATAAGAAAACAAATGTTAAACAAAGGTTATGATTTACAACATTTGTCAGGACAACTTAACAAATCAAACTGTAACCAAAATAAGATCCTAGAATGGCAGAGAATGATCTTGAGTGAAATCACGCGCTTGTGAACGATGTGTGTAGGGTTAAAGGTACCTTTGACTGTTAACAAACACTCCCCTTTTCCACTCAAGTCACTCTCCCTGCCTATCCCAAGTAATTCGTAAAGAATTACACAACACACTGAAGCCGTCCGTACCGCAAGTTTGTTGCAACGCGGCGATAACACTAGCTCTTAGGATAAAATACTTTACGATATTAAACATGTGAAATATACAAAAATAACAATAATTAAGATCGGTCGAGCCGTATCGGAGGAATGCGACCAACACAGTGACAATGAGATGTTTATATACTACTAGCGGATCCAGTCAAGCTTCACTTTGACTTATTTGCACTTTTTCCTACCCCTGACCAATACAACTTCCACCTTTTACCCTATCCAACCCTACCCCTACCCAAAATCAAAATTGGTTCAGCCGTTCCCGAGATTTGCGCTCAGGAACACATTCAAGATTCAATTTTAAATTAACTTCTTTACTTGAACGATGAAAGAGTATACCAGTTTGAAAATACCGCATCCAATATTTTAAAAAAGCCTTGCCAATTTTGTAACAGAACATTATTGTATTAAAAGCTGTAAGACCAGATATATTCTAGACAATATGTTAGAGTACAGAATAGCATCAGCTGATAAAGTTGGCAAAGAGCCACCTGCTATTGAGATATGACTTAGGCATTTACGATCTTCAACGTAGCTTACTCTACTATGCAGATTACTTTGAGCAATTTACTTTAAATATTAATTACTTTTGGCGGTTTCATTCAACAGAATCCAGATGTTACTGTATCCCTAAAGTACCGAGAATAAGTTACAAGTTGTCTTTGTGGATTTATTATTTAAATTACTTAAGAATGGCTGTTAATATATATATATATATATATATATATATAAAAAACACCATATATATATATATATATATATATATATATATGTGAGTGCATATACATAAATAATATACATACATAAATTTGTTCTGTATGACTATTTTTATTAATTACGCATGTTTTTAATCAATCAATACTTAAATTTATAAAATTTTGACGGCTTCCGTGGCGCAGTGGTATGCGCGGTGGATTTACAAAACGGAGGTCCTGGGTTCGATCCCGGCTGGGCAGATTGAGATTTTCTTAATTTGTCCAGGTCTGGCTAGTTACCACCCTACCGGCAAAGACGTACCGCCAAGCGATTCAGCGTTCCGGTACGATGCCGTGTAGAAACCGAGAGGGGCGTGGATTTTCATCCTCCTCCTAACAAGTTAGCCCGCTTCCATCTTAGACTACATCATCACTTACCATCAGGTGAGATTGTAGTCAAGGGCTAATTTGTACAGAATAAAAAAAAAAAAAAAAGAAATAAAGTATGAAAAACCAAAACGTGTAAACAAATTATAAGGCGCTCTAAATACAAAAAAATGCGCAATAGTAATTATTACGAAGAAGAAAACTCTTCTAATCAATTATTATCAATTAACTCAAAGTCTCAATTGTGATATTGTAATAACTTACTCCAATTTAGCCTGAAATCGATTAACATTTTCAACTATTTGCTCGTTCAATTGACGTTTAATATGATAATCCCCATAATATGATCAGCCACGCAGGAACTGAGAGTTAGTCACGTACGTGTTATAATAATATCTAGGATTTTCGTTGGAACATCTAGATTGCTAGCAGTCAGATAATAAACGGACCGAAACCATTTAGATGGGATTTATGAAACTACTTGCTACGAAGTTATATGACATTTTGATACGTGTTAAATAGTGAAACTATAATTTAGTTTTATGTGAGTATTTCTCGTGAAAGCTATGAACCACGTACACTGTAGTATCCATTATTGGTTGTGGTTATTTACGGCTATTTTATCCATACTAGTATAATAAATTTAAAAGTAAGTTAGTTACCTTTTCACGACTACATCGCGGAACCAATTTTGATGAATTTTAGAAAGGAAATTTGTTTGGAAACCGAATTAGCTATGACCTTGAAAAATGCAAACCGTATTAAGAAATGGAAATAAGGTTTCCGAGGCGATAAAAATATTATCATCATCATCTTGTTTTTCTTCTTTACATTAGACGCCCACAACTGGACGAAGGTATTTGACATCCAATCACAAAATATTTGTTTATTAAGATCTTCAATTAACCTAATTAAAAACCGACACTGCACATTCCTTGCGAGCAGTTTGGGACCTCAATAGTATCATCATCAACATCGGCTCTTCTATGTACACCGCTCTTTGCTACTTCACATTTTCTTAGGCCATCTGCAGAACCCAAACAGAACATAAAGCCCACTTCATCAGCGACGAAATGTGGTCCACACTGTGAGCTTAAGAAATCCATAATATTTAGCGATCAAGCGAAAAACCTGGGAACCGAAAAAGATCCAGATATACCGTACTCCGTAAATCATCATAGTAGTACACAAGTAACTAAACTTTACTAACTAAACCTACAGAATCTAAAAACTGCAACACAAGTCTTAAAAAAGTAAAAAGTTGTATCAACAAAAATGCAACGTAGAAAAATTTGTCGCAGCTTAATTAGTTCGGCGTCCAGTTTCGTTGCAAGCCCACTTGTATTTCAAACCGTCCGCTAACTATGTAGGGGCCGATCCGTTTCGCAGAAACCGAGTCCGACGGGTAAACTTCGATTAACTTGAACCACTCCGTTTAAAGCCAGAAATGAGCACGCTTTATCTTAGTATTTTCCTGTACTTTAAATTAAAACAAAATTATAAATTATGACTGACTTCAAAATTAGGAAGGTTTTTATCGAGTGTTTATATTTTAGAGGTAATATTTTACACCAGAGCTGTGATAGCCCAGTGGATATGACCTCTGCCTCCGATTCCGGAGGGTGTGGGTTCGAATCGTGATATTTAATTTCTTAACATGCACCCCCAACTTTTCAGTTGTGTGCATTTTAAGAAATTAAATATCACGTGTCTCAAGCGGTGAAGGAAAACATCGTGAGGAAACCTGCATACCAGAGAATTTCTTAATTCTCTGCGTGTGTGAAGTCTGCCAATCCGCATTGGGCCAGCGTGGTGGACTATTGGCCTTACCCCTTTCATTCTGAGAGGAGACTCGAGCTCAGCAGTGAGCCGTATATGGGTTGATAATGTATGTGTATGTATGTATGTATTTTACACCAATTTAGGGGTAGTATTTCAACCTAAAGAAAGCACTGCCTTTAAAACGGTGTATTAGGTAGGACGATGTAAGTTAAGATTTATTTCGAGTGTTTATATTTTAGATGTAATATTTTACACCAATTTAGGGGTAATAGTTCAATCTATAGAAAGCTTGGCTCTGCTTTTAAAACGGTCAGTAAATAGTACTAAATGTTTTCGTTTTTTGATGTTGCACATTTTAGTGTTTTTGAAGTCAGCTGTTATTTTTTTTAATTTTATTTATATTATGTAATGACTAGCTGGCGCCGCGTGGTTTCACCCGCGTGGTTCCCGTTCCCGTATAAATACGGGGATAGTATAGCCTTTCTTGATAAACACTGCTATCTAACACTGAAAGAATTATTCAAATCGGACCAGTAAGTAGTTCCAGAGATTAGCGCGTTTAATCAATCAAACAAACAAACAAACTCTTCAGGTTTATAATATTAGTATAGATTTTTTACTAAACTAATCGTGATTGGTACGTAAAGTCGCGTCTTCTGAGAAAACAACATAGCAAAATCAGACAAGTATTTTTTTTTAAAATAACAAAATATTTACATCGGTAAAATTCATATTATTGCTCGTTGCTTTGAAACACAAAACCATAAACCTACAAAGTGGGAGTCGGACTAGCATACGAAGAGTTCCGTACCGTTATAATTTTTGTGAATATTAAAAAGTACTACCTGTTTCCGTTAATAATAATCGAGCAAATATGACCAAAAACTGATTGTTGTATGGATGTATGTTTTATATATATGTATATAACCCCCTTAAATATTTTTTTTATATTTTATTATTTGTTATAGAGGCAATAGAAATACATAATCTATGAAAACTGTCTAACTATCACAGTTCATGAGATATAGCATGATAAAAGAAGTACGGACGGACGGACTCTTAGTAATAGGGTCTCGTTTTATCATATGGGTGCGGAGCCCTAAACATCAGCCAAATTTAATAAAGATTTTGTTTCGCAAAATAATTCCAAATTCCTCGAATGGTTCACGTTCGTTCCTCGAAGTCCCGAGTTTCGGATAGAGGCAATACCAATACACAGGTTTGAGGGTAGCAATGGGTGATTAAATCATCAATTATAAAGGTATTTTCGCACATTTATGCCAGTGATGTATTAAACACTTAACAAATAATATCTGCAGGCTTATTCACTAACTTTGACATAAATGTTAGTTGAGATATTATACGAAACTAGCGCCCGCCCGCGACTTCGTCCGCGTGAAATTTAGTTTTTCACAAATCCCTCGAGAATCATAAATTTTTCAGGGATGAAAAGTAGCCTTTGTGATAATCCAAAGTAAAATCTATTTCCATTCCAAATTTCAGCCAAATCGGTAATTGCGGCGTTAAAGAGTAACAAACATCCATACAAACTTTCGCGTTTATAATATTAGTAGGATTGAGATTCTTTTTGTCATCCAGTGCTTACTTACCTTTCGAGGACATCATACAGTTACTAAGTAGACGACATTTATCAGTTGATTTTTGTCATTTCTCAGTTGGATGTTTAAAAATCAAAAATCAAAATCAAAAATCATTTATTTCAAGTAGGCTCAGTTTACAAGCACTTTTGACACGTCAGTTGACTATTTGTAAAGATTCTACCACCGGTTCGGAAGGCAGGTTCTGCTGAGAAGATACCGGCAAGAAACTCAACAGTTGCTCTTTAGAAAAAGTCATACAGTATTATAATTTACAATTGATAACAATTACAATTTCTTATAGTTTTATTTCCTGTGTGAAGGTGGAAGCTGATCCAATGGCCTCCAAGCGCTTTTATCTTTAAGGAACTCATCAATGTTGTAGTAACCTCGACTAAGTAAATGTTTTTTAACACATTGCTTAAAGCTATGCATTGGCAGGTCCATCACAGTCTTGGGGATCTTGTTATAGAAGAGTACACCCAAACCTACAAAAGATTTTTTTACTCTTTGGAGACGATATGCAGAAATAACTAACTTATGCCCGTGTCTAGTAAGACGTGGGTTTAAATCTCCTTTTCGTTTGTACAAATTAATATTTTGTCTTACATAGACTATACTGTTATATATATATTGACAGGCTACTGTTAGTATACCTATTTCTTTAAACTTTTGACGAAGGGACTCGCGTGATTTTAATTGATATATTGCTCGAATTGCTCTTTTTTGAAGTACAAATATAGATTGTATATCGGCAGCCTTGCCCCACAATAAAATTCCGTAAGTCATTACGCTGTGAAAGTACGCAAAATAAACTAGCCTAGCTGTGTCAACATCAGTGAACTGTCTTATTTTTCTCACTGCAAATGCCGCTGAGCTGAGTTTACCAGACAGTTTTTCTATATGAGCACCCCACTGAAGTTTACAATCCAAGGTCACTCCCAGGAAAACTGTGGAACTCTCCATTTCCAGTGTTTCACCATCGATCATTATAGACTTTTCTAATTTTATTACATTTGGCAATGAAAACTCAATACATTTAGTTTTCTTGGCATTTAAAAGTAGATTATTTGCAGTGAACCAATGCGACACATGCGACATGGCACGGTTTACGTCGTCAGAGTTATCTTTATTTCTGTCCGTCTTAAAAATTAAGGATGTGTCATCAGCAAACAGTACAATCTCACATATGCCGCTGACATGGAATGGTAAATCGTTTATGTACACTAGGAATAAAAAAGGACCCAGAATTGAACCCTGTGGGACGCCCATTTTGGTAGTGGAACCGTGCGACTTTATATCATTTATGCATACCTTTTGTGTTCTATCACTGAGATAAGAGGCAATGAGATCAAGCGCAATACTTTTGATGCCATAGTGGCTTAACTTGAGTAAAAGAGTGTTATGGTCAACACAATCGAACGCCTTGGACAGATCACAGAACACACCAATAGCATTCTTAGAACTTTCCCATGCTTCATAAATATGTTTTAAAAGTTTAGCCCCTGCATCAGTAGTATTGCGACCTTTTGTAAAACCATACTGTTCAGGATGAAACAAGTTATTTAAATTAAAATGACATAAAAGTTGATTTAATATGATTTTTTCAAAGACCTTGCTAAGTGTTGGCAATATTGTAATCGGTCTATAATTATTAAGATCTGATTTGTCTCCTGATTTAAAAAGTGGTATCAATTTGCCATGCTTCATTAGGTTCGGAAAAATACCTAAGTCCACACATTCATTAAAAATAATGGCTAAGTGGGGAGCAATGACATCAATTATATTAGATATTACTTTCACTGACATGCCCCACAGATCTCCAGTTCTTTTTAATTTTAACAAATTGAAAGATTTTTTAATGTCAGATACAGTGATATGGTGAAATTCAAAAAGATCGTTGCACTCTTTAACATTGCCTCTTAATAGTCTCTGAGCTTCCGTAGCAGACGAATCCAGTGAATCTGTTAACAAGATAGGAACATTCTGGAAAAAATCTTCAAAGGCATTAACAACCTCGTTATCAGTGTTTACCTTTTTGTCATTGACAATTAATTCAAAACTCGTATCACGCGGTTTGATTTTTCCTGATTCTCTATTAATTATATTCCAGGTGGTTTGTATCTTGTTCTCAGACTCAATTATTTTCTGTTTGATGTGTAACGATTTCGCAAGAATACAAACACGTTTGAAAATTTTTGAGTATCTTTTTACATAATCTAAATAAGTTCGCGTTTGAGTATATTGTTTTTCTTCGTACAACTCGTACAATTTATCTCTACTTTTATAGATACCTACAGTAGCCCATTCGCTAAACTTTAATTTTTGGCTAGCATTAATGCGTTTGAAGTTAAAAATTTTACTAAACTCTCTGTCTATTGTCTTGAAAAGTGTACCAAAGAGCAAGTCTGGATGACTATTTTCAAATGCAAGACTTGGAATTTTAGAAATAATTGTGTTTTTGAATCGCTCTAATTTACCTTCAGTTATTGGCCTATACTTTACCCATTGATTGTTATTGGTTTTATTATTTAAAATAGTAATTATTTGACCACTATGATCAGAGCTTAATTTATTTATTATCTTCTTTCTCTCAAGCACACAATTATAAAATATATTATCTAGACAGGTACCTGAAGTTGCGGTTATCCTAGTAGGTTCGTTAAAAGCATGTGTCAAATCAAAACATTTGAATAAGTTAAGAAATCTAACAGACTTTGAGTTTTCTGTTAGAATATCAACATTAAAATCGCCGCAAATCAGTATTTGTTTGGAAGATGTGCACAATCGCCTCATTACATCTTCCATTACCTCTTCAAATTGATCAAAGTCAGCCGGAGGGGGTCTGTACACGCATACTATAACAATTTGTTCCAACTCCACACAGGATAGTTCAACAATGCATTCTACAGAAAGGCTAACTATATCTTTTCGATCCTTACATTTTAAGTTATTATGTAAAATAATTAAAGAGCCACCATGACCAGCCCTTCTGAAGAACACACTTGACAATGAATAATTATTAATATTAAGTACTGACAGCTGTGAGTTAGTGAGCCAATGCTCCGTAATACATAAGATGTGTATATTGAAGCTTTATTTTTATAGGTTGTTATTAAATACCAAATTAGTGGAGAGTCCAGCTGGTAGAGCGAGATTTTGTGATAGCCAGACTTTAGTCTCTATAAAAGCTATATAGTCCAGGATTTGGGGTTTATTTTATCAATCGATTACCTACTTATCAAGTTAATTATCCGTGAGTAGTTTCATCCTGATGAGACGCTAAACATTTATATCTACGAAAATTCTCTCGCTTCTGGTAGCTAACAACGTTACTAGTTATTAAAAATTCTAGGGTAATATGGTTTTTAAGTTGTCTACCTAATTAACAAATTCTGTAGTACAATATCTCGTTCCTACGCTCACAAATTTTAATTACAGATGTGCAGGAATTAAAAAAAATGTTAAACATAAACACTCAAAGATATAAATTGTATCTTAAAGAGAAGTGTACCAAGATTTAAACTGTTAACTGCCCAAGTTATACAATATATTACCCGATGGCGCTCGGCCAACTTGCTAGCAGGTGCTGCGTCGCTCTGAGGTACTGCGAAAATGTCCTCCGGAGCGGACTCTTGGCATCTGCTTTTAATATAACCTTGTAAGCTGAAACAGGATTAAACCGAGTAGAAAAAATTCTTAACATACTTGCGATGTTTTGTGTAATGGTCTAAAAACCTATGATGTCTGATATGAGATTGGGGATACAAACTGTTCTGGTGTATTTTTTTACATTATTATCTTGAAGGAAAGTCCAAAGACAAAGTCACGGGCGACAGCTATTACTAATAATATAAGAACACTAGTCCAAGTTCCGATGACTACACACACTATATCATACAATTAAATTAACGTAATATTAATAGTAAAGTCAACAGTAAATGGGATTAGTTGGTACCGTCTCTCGGATACCTGGATCCCGCTGATTAGAACTTTACAAGATTTAGCTTCTACTAAGTTTGCCATGATGTTATAGGTACATGCAGATAGGAACAAGAACTTTTTTTTTGAAGAAAGAAGATGTGAGGAATTCTCAGTAAAATTGTTAGCCAGAATTTGGCATTATCCAATTGGATAATGAGCGGGATCGACTTCTTAACATGCTCTACGAGGCACGGGGCAGTAACACCGTCAACTTCCTAACTCTTGACTGGAAATTTTCTAATGTATGTCATCATAGTGTATGTATTCCATCTCAGATGTCAATAGATCTGAAAGTGACCGTTACAGAGTCAATAATTATTATCTTAGGGCCACTGAACCGTATTGTAGCAACATAGTTGGTCTAATCTCCTTAGAACATTCGTCTTTTACCATGCTTGGTCTATGGGTCGTTAAAATATGCTCATAATAATAATAAATAATCATCATCATCATCATTAACAACCCTTATTTGGTTCACTATTGAGCAGAAGTCTCCTTTCAGAATGAGAGGGGTTAGTTGGACGAATGGTCCACTCATCATCATCATCTTATCAGCCGATGGACGTCCACTGCAGGGCATAGGCCTTTTGAAGGGACTTCCAAACATAGCGATACTGAGCCAACTGCATCCAGCGAATCCCTGCGACTCGTTTGATGTCGTCAGTCACTTTGGGACCCCAACGTCCATCGGCTCATCGAACTATGTCCCCGCCCATTGCCACTTCAGCTTCGCAACTCGTTGAGCTATGTCGTTGATTTTGGTTCTTCTGCGGATCTCCTCATTTATGATTCGATCACGCAGAGATACTCCCAACATAGCTCGTCCCATCGTCCGCTGTGTAACTCTGAGCCTTCCTATGCGCCCCATAGGTTAGCGACCAAGTCTCGGAACCATAGGTCATCACTGGCAACACGCACTGTTCGAAGACTTTTGACTTCAGGCACTGAGGAATTCCGGACCCAGCGATTCGGCAGTTTTCCTCTTTCTCGAAATTGGACCTACCTAAATGGTCCACTGCGTTGGCCCAATGCGGATTGCCAGACTTTTCCACGATCACGTGTCTCAAACATTGATGGAAAATATCATGAGGAATCATGATATTTTCCATCAATGTTTGAGACACGTGTAAGAGTCGGTACGGAGTACCTACCTAATTAAAATGCACATAACTGAAATGTTGGAGGTGTATGCCCCGAACGGAACCTACGAACTCCACTGGAACAAAATAAATATTTTTAAAATTACCTTATAGGTTAGTTGACAAGTATTTTCGCCGACTTTATTATAGCAGCCACGAAAAAATAAGACTGATCAACATTAGAAGGTCAACCTAGACTTCACGTTATACTTAAAGCAAAACGTGTAGGTGCCTATGAATATTACAAGTTAGTAAACAAACTCGGAAGTAGTTTGCTACAAAAGTACTACTTATATTTACCGCCATGCCACAAGTTTGATGAGTTCTCGCGTTATATGTCCCAAGTCCTGTACGTAACCATTATCATAGCAATTTGCTGAAGATTTATATACGCCTGATACTTCGTTCGCGTAAACTTCGCTCCTCAAATTATTTCGGAGATAAGTGCAAATAAACATGACTTGAAAAAAAAATACAGTAGAACCCGATTAAGACGATCACGCATAAAACAATTTCTAACATAATACCTACGTCATGCCAGCCCCTACAACTCGAGACATGTTTTCATACATTTCCTAACGCTTAATACGATTCGTCATCCCGTTTAATAGGCCTACATCTCACACGCGTTTAATTTCAAATGCGACAAATAAATTACAACAGATAGATCAGGACGTCATAAAGGTCCTTAAACAAGGATTCACAGGATCATGATACATGATATCCTAAAGAACTGAAAGACCTGACAGCAAACGACTCTTAACATGATGCGATTCTAAACTGAAAATTTACAAGACGCACTGCAAAAGTAAATTTACAAGACGCATTGAAAATTTCGTTATTGATAATGCATCAAAATCTTTTTGTCATACCAGAATAAGTGAATACTTTAAGTAACATAATTAGGTAGTCTTTACACCAAACACACAAATTTTTATAACTTTGTATGTGTACATTAGTCGTTATATTTTTCGCTATCCCCCACCCATATCGCTTTCCCGTCTAAGACGCGTTTTTAGTTGGGTCCCTGGTAAATCGTATTAAACTGGTTCTACTGTAGTAGTCATTGGTACGAGGATTGGTATTAATCACGTTGCTGTGTATAAAGACACGAATATATTGACACTCCATGAATTCATAGTGTTGGTGTCGGGTCCATCATGTGGCGGAGAGGAAAACTCCGAGCAGAGCCCGAGATTCACGGGGTTTAAGGTTAAGGAATTTAAAGCTAATAAACACACCCCTTCTCCGCTCGTGTTATTTTCCCTGCCCAGCCAAATTTAGGACGACTACTAGAGCAGCTATTATTCGATCTATCGATCGATCGATCGATCTAGGCTTGTTGCTCTTATATAAATACAACTACGGAGGGTTTTAAAGTTACATAGAAATTTTGTTGTTGTATACATTAACAACAGCAGCATATGTTTTATGAAGACCAAAGAACCAGTTAAATAGGAACACGAAAAATCAACAAGATAAATAGGTACTATATTTTTTAGAGCAAACAAAATCAAAGCAATATCTTTAACACCATAATAACTTATCGCTCCTACGACTCACCGCGCCAAAGTAATACAAGCGACGAGCGTCGCGTGTTGAACGTCTATAAAAAAATCGTAATTAATAACCACGACGCCAGTCGTTTATGGTAATTCAAGGTATTTTTCTTCTAATGCGCGTCTTCGAGTTCAATGCCCTCGAAAGCCCACTTTGCAATTTCAGTGGGTCTTAGATCTTATCTCTATCAATTATGGGCCATAAAACGTAATGACTTCATCGTAAATCTTGACTTTACACGACACAATTTTACTCTGCTGAATAATTTAGGTCAAATCGCTTAAGTATTATTGCCTATTGGCCCCATAAAATTAAGGCCCATAAATTCATGAGCACTACTAATTACACATAATGTACCCACCTACTTAAGTATTAGTGTAAATCAAAAATATATTCATTATTTATTACAGACAGTTGTATACAGTAACTAGCGGAAAACCGGTGAAATTCTGTTTTTCACAAATCCTGCGGTAACCGTGTATTCTTTCAGGATAAAATAAGTAGCCTATATGTTGCTCCATAACCTCTTTTATCTTTCAGTGAAAGTCCCATTAAAATCGGTTCAGCCGTTCGTAAGATTAACCCGGACCAACAAAAATTTTTGATATTAGCAAGGATCAACAGAAAGACAGACATAAGAACATTTTAAAATAGCTTATGTTTTAGTGTCTTGAAAATAGCTATCTATATGCACTTGAAAAATCTCAGTTATTTTATTTAAAATAACACAGATATTTAAATTTTATTTATATCGATAACGGATTTCTAAATAAAACTATAACTGGAATTATTTAACGAAAATCATCACAATATATTAATAATAATTAACAACTTCTTGGAAGAAAGAAATATACACTATTTCATAGTAGGTACAACTCAGGACTCAAACCCAGTACTTTACGATACAAAGCCGTATCCATCACTGGTCCTAGAATTCTAAATAAATGAAAACTTTTTCGAAATCAAATAATACAAATGTTTTTTTGAAGTTTTTATTACATTACGCTTTCAACATGCTAACTAAACATAATAACACTTATCAAATATTTAATATATCACTACACTGCCCTCTTACATAAACACGCTATATCTAAAAGTATGGATGCTTAAAAGTTTAATATAAAAGACTGGATAAAATATAAAAAAAAAAACTAAATCTGTTAAAATCCAAGCCCAAATATATCCACACAACATAAAAACCAAACACTTTAACTTTCTTACATAGCTGTCATTTAGTCTCTTCGTGAATAGTTCGCAATAATATTATTATTGGACAGACCGATGCAAACCTTGTAACGTCTCGAAAATTAGCTACAGGTGTCGCCACTATGCTACACTTAGAGTACGCTAAAAGCTATATGCGTCAGGCGAAGGCAGATGGAAGAAAGACGTGCGTAAGGTGATGCCCTGCCCCTGCGCCGCTACGTATCCGCTGATACCTATAATCACCCTTCCATCTAAGACATTCAACATGCTTCAAGCCTCAATCTGTCTCTCTTTGGGCTTATAGATATACTACAACGTTTTTGTCATGCTAAAAAACACAAAATTTTATAAGACTCGCAGTAATAAAATACGCCCTAATTTAGAGTTATCTGCATAATCTAAGAGCTTGCAATGGCCAGAACTTCGTAATTTTATAAAAGCTGAAACTTATTATCATAGGTAAGTTGGTAGGTAGGACCTATGCAACTTTATGAGTTTCGACCGTAGTGACACAGTATACTTATTACTTCGACGGAAGGCGGCAGGTATCAATGGCATTATTTTATATTTTCTCCTGTTACTCTTCGCCTATAAACCTTCATGTTTAATATCTTTAACAATGCTTTGGGAAGGGTTGTTACGAAGCTACGTGAATGGTCTGGAGATAAGATTTCTTATATTATTCCAAGTAATAATAAAAAAAAAACTTGAGAGGTGTCAAGGGACACCCGGATGGAACAAAGTTCCTTTCGATTAATTAATGCTGAAATTGTAATTTTGTATATAGTCAACAAAAATAATCGTCGAGACACCACACTGTTCAATGCGAAATAGAAAGACAAAACGAAAATAACTGGCTTGCTTTCTATAAGAGAGAGACCCAGACAGAGAAACACGCGCACGCCGCACGGCTTACAGCAATAGCAAAAAGTGTCGTTACAACTTTTGATCTTCATTTTTTCCGTCTAGCCCCCTTACGCAACGCGCGATAGGGAACTTCGTTCCAAAAACTACGTTTTAAATCCAGCATCAAAGACACCTTGGTTTAAACACTATAGTTACCTATCGCACTTACCTACTGTAGAAATCACTAAGCTTTTAAAATGACAAAAGTCGGGCTATCGCAGCCGCTCAATTTAAAAAAGTATAATATCTACGAGAGCAAAATTTACTCCATCACAAAATTTCAGCCGTAATATTTTAGTATTTCCATAATTTCACAAGTCAAAGTCAATGGGAGGCAAAGGCGGAAGTGTATTTTTCTCTTTCCACAATTCAAATCGGTTCTCTTGAGAATCTGCAAAGAAAAAGCCAACAAAGATAAGCGTTTTAATGTCGACTGAAATAAAAAAAAACCGTTTGAATTATTAGGTTCGTGCAGCGTGCTCATAATGATTAATGTTTAAAAAGATTGCTTCGAGATACTCGTATAATGCTTTAAGGTGATAGCACACATTTCAACTAGGAAAGGGATCGTAACCGTATCGCCTCGCTGTCAACCAGACGTCCATGATTGAATGGGCAAGCGGCACTTGTTCTACCAGTTTGATTATCTGAAGTATAGCGGTTATACGTTGACGGTGACTTCCCCCGAAGCGAGAACTTTACTATTTCGATTGGAGCAACGGGTTTCATATAAAGAATATTGATCGAACGGCTCGAATTGATACGGTGCCGATACTTTTCCGAGTTGTTATTTGTTATGTGTGCTACGACCCTTAGAACGAAAAAATTGATGGCCTGTGCTTTATTATTTTTTTAGCAGCCAACACCAGAAGGAATCAATGGATATGTTTCTTTTTCGTCCGTCGTGGGATTTTCTTCAGTATATTTATTTATTTTAAGGGTATATTTAAAAACCCCATCTCGTTGTCTCTATTGGTGATATATTATATTCAACGACGATCGGCACGGACGAGGTCCAGGATTCGACTTTAAGATCGAGCTATGAAATATTAGCGATCTTTCTATTTAGGCTTACATCTTAAAGGTAAAAGTATGTCTCAAGTGTATGTGTTTGTTACTCCTTCACGCCGTAACTACTGAACTGATTTGGCTGATAATTCGAATGGATAAATTGTAGTCTTCTATAGCATATACAATATTAATCCATGTTCTTACAGGGTGAGGAGATCCGCGTAAGAACCAATGTTACCGATATACTCGTAGCTCGACGAAAGACGCAGTGGTGGTTGACCGCCCCAATAGGTGGACAATGACATCAAGTGGGCACCAGAGAGCCGCTGGATTATTAAGGCTCAAGTCCTTGGTGTTTGGAAGTACTTACAAGAGACCTTGATGATGATGATGATGATGATGATGATGATGATGATGATGATGATGATGATGATGATGATGATGATTTTTACGGGAAAGGAATCTTCGCCGGTAAAATCGTGGGACACAGCTAGTAGTAAACAAAAATTTATTTAATCTGCTCTGAATTGTATACTTGAAACGAACTTGTGTTATTTATAGCTTGAGGTTCTATAAACATTCAAATTCGAGATTTTCACTATAATTTAATACTAAGCATACTGGAAACCCGACTACTAATGCTGCTGTCTAGCGTCTGTTAGCGTGTCTAATTAAGAATACTTTGAAATAGAACCTCAATGTCGACTAAAAATATTATCACGTAGGGTAGTTGACATTTTTTTTAAATAGTCACAAAGTGTTCATTATCGTTGTACGTATCGATATACCTGTATATCGATATTAATTAATAATGTCCCGCAAATAGTACGACATACTTTGCAGGGTGATAGCTGACATCAAGGCCTATAGTTTTTAAGAAATGTTGGTTCTTGAACAAAACAAAAAAATCCCTACCTATGAATGCAGTTTAGTCGTACCATGTGCTGAAAAACTACAATCGTTACAGCGAGTAACATTATAACCCTAACCCTAACCCTAAGCCAGAGAACACTACATCTAAAGCCAAACTTTCACCCAAAAAAAGAATATTTATACTTATCTCTATAAGTATCATATAGATGTAAAGATTGTGAAGTTGTAGGGATTTCTGGAGATTTTTGTAGATCCAGTTCTACAGAGCTGATTTTGAAAATTCTTTTACCGTACGTAATAATAACTACGCGAGTGAAACCGTGGGACGTCTGTTAGTATTATATAATGAGAACAGAGAGTGCAAGATTGTTTACCTGTAGCCCGTGACGAAGTCAGGGAGCCGCGAAGTAGCCGACTGAGGATTACATGCGATGGCGAAAGCTTACGGTTTCTTTGACTTCTCGTATGTTTGCTTCTATCTACTAGGATATAAATACATATGATTTATTATTAGATTTATGCAAGCTTCAATAAATTTATTTAATCCAATTTTATGAACAAAATAATAACTAAATACACTACACTGATACGTGTCGCGACCAACATCGAACAGATTTTGCGACTAACTGCTCAATAGATATAGAATATTACACTACGTTTAATATGTATACTGTGTCAAAAGTAACGTCAGACCGTGCGAAATATCTTAGTCGAATGTATAGTTTAGACATGTTAGAGATTTATTTAGCAAAATTGGCGAAGCCACTTTCTGGGAACTGTAGTTCCCACGAGCGGACGCCGATAAAAGCATATCTCGAATCACGGTTCCCGCGAACATTCAAGTGGACAGCTTGTTAATATACAGTGGTTAGCCTATGAGTCGGGCTACGAAAGGCCGCTCATGATCGGTAAGAGGCCCCTAATTTCAAATAGATCACCAACCGAAAGCAGTATTCATTATCGTTTATTAAACAGACAAACAGTACCAGCTTGGCTGATGTACATAACAATCTCTCTCTTTGACAAAGTTCCTTACGCTATTTTTTTAACTCTGTAGGCCTAGGCTACTCGCCGAGATACAGTCTACGTTTGTCCTAAATGATCGGTATCCATCACATCATGACAAAAGAGCAAGTAAAATTTTCAATTTCACAGCTATTGGTCTATAACTTGTCTCTCTGTTGTCGCTTTAATGTCGTTTACTCCTACTAGGTGCCGATTGCAGATCTAGGCGCCTAAAAACGTCATACTTACTAGGCAACACAAACACAAGCTACACATCGTCTTCGCCGGCGAAGACGAGGTTCCTGATATCTAACGTCACCCGGACGTGGGTTTTTAGCCCACGATCTCTGGGACGCCCGGACTGATACATTCGCCCTTTCCAAGGGCGTGGAGACGCTCTTGGAAAGTTGTTCCGCCAAGATCTTATGCTTCAGCCTTCGAACTCCACCAGGCGATGCTTCTGCGCTCGCCCAATACCCCCAGTGACGCTGCTGAAGTTACATTAAGGAGCCTACGGAACTTACACAATCACAAAAACGTGGAAATTCGCCACAGAGAATATCCCGTGGTCAGGTACTAAGCCATATAAAGGAACTTGGCTATAACAACAAGCGAATTGAATCAAACATTGTAGCTATAACAACTAGCTACATTAACCTAATTCCGATCTAAATTGTTCACGTATCAACTAACTACGTATCAACGAGACAAAAGAATCTTACGCCTGGCATTCCCACGGGAGCTGCGCGTATTATTCTGGCGCGGACGGAGCACGCGTCGCAATAGACGAACGGCAACATAACAGATAGCAATAGCACTCAATGCGAGAGCACAGAACATCGCTGCACCCCATTCATTTGCGTTCCACTGTCGGACAATTGAAAAATATACGGATAAAAAATGGTATTGTTTGTGAGTAGGTAGTGTCTATGAAAAGCTGCGTACTTTTCATATGAACATATTTTATTGACGACCTCTTTGTATTGTACAAATGAGTATAGTCATTTTGGATATTTAGGACATATCTTACAGCTACTTAGAGTTAGTATTGAAAACTACAAAACCTTGTTAACCTTTTAGGAGTAGAATTTTGAAAAATGTTGAATGACATTATTTTTTGTATTGTTCAGGTAGTACAAACTTTAACAATTTTCAATCCATATTTCACCCCCTTAACCTTCTTCGTATTATGGTCTCAAATCATGCCAAGTTTCATTTGAATTAATTCAGTAGTTTCAGCGTGATGCCCAGTAAACAAAAATACGGACAGGCAGACTAACAGACAGATAGATAAAAAATAAAATATAATATGTAATTTTGGCTTCAGTAACGATTATAATATTATAATGCCCTTCAACTAAAATTTTCAAAATATACGACATGTACAGAATTTGACCTGTTACAGTTTTATTATAAGTATAGCTGATGTGAATATAGGTTATGATATATTTCATTTTCTGAACATATAACGTCCTTAAATATATTGGTATAGATAGTTATTATTCAAATGTCTTTAGTGATTAAGTTTATAACTAAAGTATCTCAAAACTTTCAAACAAATCAAATACGTTCACTCATATTAATATATTATACATGATATTAATTGACTAACTTATATTTACTCATTAACTAGCGGACGCCCGCGATTTCGCCCGCGTAATTTTTCACAAATACAACGGGAACCATGGATTTCTCCGCGATGAAAATAGCCTATATGTTAATCCAGATAAAAATCTATTTTTATTCCAAATTTCAACCGAATCGTTTCAGTAGCCGCTGCGTAAAAGACGAACAAACATACACACTTACACAGCACACACACACAAACTTTCGCCTTTATAATATTAGTGTGAAGATCACACGTTCATACGTACGGCGAATCGTTCTAAGCGTTGATGCGTCATGTGACACAATCGTGAACCAGGCGCGGCTAGAGCTCCGCGCGGACAAATCACGCACACATTGCCACCATCTTCAGAAAATGTGTTTGATGGACAGATCACTGCAATACAAGTATAATCAGTGAAAATATCTCTAAAACATACAGTGAAAATATTTTGAAAAACATGAGATTTAAATATCTGGTCGCCACTATGAGAACATAGTGGCGACCAATTAATGGATAAGTCAAAAAAAGGTTTGAAACAAGTTTAAGAAGGCCTACATCAATATGGGAGACAATGCAGAAGAATAGTTTAAATATGCGTTCTCATTACCAAAAAGTTGATTGTTCCTAAAAATGAGCTATCCAAAATTAATAAAACGATCTTGAACAAAATAATTATACATAGATACAAGAAATTACACGTATTAACGTATGAGTTAAAAAGGTTTTTGGGTTCCAATCCATTGAGAGGACATAATTATCTTAAAAACTAAATTTTCTAAAAATGTATTTGAAGTAGGCTCAATTTACCAGCACTTTTGATACGTCAGTTGACTATTTGTAAAGATTCTACCAACGGTTCTTTTAACAAAAAATGTGCCTTAGATTTAATATGATTTATTGTTTAGAGAAAATATAATTTTTAAGATATTAATAAAATCATTTGTATGTATGAGTAAAATAGTTACCTACGTAAAAACTTTATATTTTCTACTTACCACAAATCTTTTGTTCATCTATAAGGTAAAATCCAGCAGGACAGAGTAAGACAAGATTAAAATTACCAGGATCCATATTTGCAGCTACCTTGCGATACTCAGAAGTGGATTTTGTAATGGTTGCATCTGAATAAATAAGTGAAAGTAAATGATCAACAACTAACAATACCAATGCTAAATAAAAAATAGGTAGGTATCTAACAATCAAAAATATTTCTCTTTAAATGTTCCTACATCCAATGCAGTTTTTACTAATTTGTTAATCATATCACTATGTTCAATCAATCAATCAATCAATCAATCAATCAATTTTATTTCGCCAGAATATGGTACATTTACATAGGTCTTATATTATATTTTAACACATATCCTGCCATAGTTGGCGTGCAAAAGTTAACAGATCTTACAAATTAATTTACAAATTACAAATTTACAAACAATAAAAATAAAACAAAGTTCGAATTAATTAATGTTAATATAAATGTCAATAAAAAATGTCAATATAAATGTCACTTTTATGGTCAATGTCCCTATTTAAGTTTTTAACCGACTTCCAAAAAGGAGGAGGTTCTACGTTCGGCTGTATGTATGTTTTTTTTTTTTTTTTTTATGTATGTCCAGCGATAATTCCGTCATTTGTGGACCGATTTTGAAAATTCTTTTTTTGTTTTGAAGGGTTTGATTCCAGGGTGGTCCCATTTTTTTCATGTCAGGATCTGATGATGGCATCCTGGAGAAATCGAGGGAAACTTTCGAAAATCGTAGAGACGGCTAGTGCGTTTGTTAGTGTTTCCATAAGGTATTTTAAACCACTACAATTTTATGAAGGTCTACAGTTGGTCTGATGATGGAGCCGATACACAGACGATGGAACTCGTCAACGATTTACAGCAGGTACCTTTTGTTTGGGCTTAATTTATTTGTATTAATGAGAACTTTCCACCTAGATGGGTTGTGACTGTATTAAGGGTCTGATGATGAAGACGAAGGACAGTGAATAGAACTCCTCGACGGTTCACAGTAGCTACCTTGTGTTTGGACTTGATAAATTTGTATTGATGAGAACTTTCCACCTAGATGGGTTGTGACTGTATTAGGGGTCTGGTGATGAAGACGAAGGATAGTTAAGGGAACTCCTCGACGGTTCACAGTAGCTACCTTGTGTTTGGACTTGATAAATTTTATATTGATGAGAACTTTCCACCCGTATGGATTACGACTGCATAGGGGGTCTGGTGATGAAGACGGAGGACAGTCAGACAGTCAGTAGGTTTGTTCACACTCAGTAGGTGTGCTAACACTAAAAATTAAAAAATAAAAATTTTAATAAAAAAAAATTCAACCGACTTCCAACTCAAAAATTAACCTAAACTAAAAAGCAAAAAATAACATCTTACCTATGTGCTACCTTCTGATCAGTTTGAAGGCGGTGCCAATCCAGTGTCATGTTTTAATTAAAGCCGTTTCTGAAAGAACCACAGAAATTGTGTAATTTAAACGGCTTGAATTAAAACATCACTGGCTTGGCACCGCCTTCAAACTGATCAGAAGGTAGCACATAGGTAAGATGTTATTTTTTGCTTTTTAGTTTAGGTTAATTTTTGAGTTGGAAGTCGGTTGAATTTTTTTTATTAAAATTTTTATTCATTCATGTAATCATTGACGCTATAGTACAAATTTTTCATTAATAAATCAAATAATGTCTTCCTAAATTTATTTACAGCTAATTTTTTTATGTATTCAGGTAGGTGATTGAATAAAGTTACCGCCATGCAGTATACATTTTTGCTGGTAACTTTGTGCCTCTGCATAGGTATACATAGCTTGTATTTGTACCTGGTTGTTTCATTTCAAATACTAAGATTGATGGGCACAGGACCGTCTATTTGAGTATTTATGTCACTAACTAGCGGACGCCTGCGACTTCGTCCGCTTGGAATTCAATTTTTCACAAATCTCGCGGGTATCATGATTTTTTCCGGGATCGGGAGGGAAATCTGTTACCATTCCGAATTTCAGCCAAATCGCTTGAGTAGTAGCGGAGTTAAAGAGTAATAAACATCCATACAAACTTTCGCGTTATTAGTAGGATGAGTGTTCTTCCTTATTAGTAAATGGGCCCTGACACGTCATTAAAAATAGTTCCCGAATAATAATAAATTATGGAGTCTGCTTATCACCATCAAAAGAAAAGGTAAAGAATTTATGAAATCTGTCGAGTAGTTTATGAATGATATAGTAACAATAAAATATATATATTACCTCTTTATAGTATTCATTTAGATTTAGATATAAATCGTTTACAAAACTCATTGCTACGAGTACTTAATGAATTTCTTATTATCATAATTATTATTTCTTTAAATTAAATTAATGTATACCTTTTCTTCTTAGCGTGTGCGTTACAAAGCTTTCCCTTTTCATTCCATGGAGAGGTGACAACGTTTTGTTAATGTTATTGAAGGACATCAAAACTGATAACAAAAATGTTAATAATAAAGTACCAATTTTTTATAGATAGAGAATAAAAAATATTTAAAAATATTTCATAACAATAACTAAGTAGATGTCAGTACCTTTAAGTTTTGCCAATTTAGGTAAGTTGCTGATAAGCAGCCTTCCTAAGGAACAGTATAGATCTCTCTTACATTCGGCACTACAATCGATGTTAGATATGAAGTTCAATGATATCACTGATACAAGTTTCACATATGAAGAATCGTTTATCTAAAAGACATCGTTAAGCTAAAAATAATATCAAGAAAAAAGAACATAATGCCTCTTATTCAAAATTAAATATAAAACACCAAATGATGAGATATATAGAAAAGTCCCGTGTAAATTAAAATGTAAAAATAACAAAAAAAAAATGCCTCGTGAACTCAGCCTTAAGTACTCTTACATAGACATTGAAGTTTATTTCCAGAAAATATATAAAACCTTCTAACAGCATTCTAGTTATAATACTAGTATTCGGGTAAGAATACTAGAATTTGAAAATGTGTGCGTAAAAATAAAATAAAAACATTCTAGTGAGTGTCAACCCCTTTTAACTCTATGTTAGCTTTTAAATTTATTTTGATGGCCACTTTGGTGTTACGTGACGATTATTGTCAGTTAAACGTTTGAAAGTAGCATAAAAGAACTGCTGTCCCATAAAAATATCATAAAAATCATACACTGTCTTTAAGGCAGATTGGTTCATCTATTCTCACTGTACAGTAGTTTCCACAATAATCACGTGATATTGTAGTATTAATCTTCTGTATTGCTCTTAGGTCCTATAAATAGATGCAATTAATATTGTTACAAACAAGACAAATGAAATCAACAGCACAGCAGAATAATTGAAACTATGAGTATAATTTTTGTCTTACTTTGTAGGTACACGCTGAATCAATTTTATAGACAGGTGTAGAAACTAAATTGATGCTAGGAATACTGGTAATAGTCACTTTGATACTTCTTATAACTTTGTTGTCCTAGAAAATTGGTCTGTCATTATAAAAAAATACATTAGAATTAGAAACAATGACAGGTAGATATTTCTAAACTTACTTTGCTACATACGTAAGTTCCATAGTTTTGTACTCCAACATCTCTTAACAATATTTTAGACCCATTAACAATAATATTTTCAATGTCGAGCATTTCTTTCCGTTCAATGTTCCAAAAGTAATTCGATACTGTTTGATTAGACGCGTTCCCTGGTTGGTGACAATTAATTGAAACTCCATCCCCGATCATGGTGAAAATTTCATCCTGGAATTGAATATGTACTATGTGAATAACCTTGTGTCATTGTACAAGAGAAAAATGACAACTTCTTTTGATTAAATAAGTAAATAGATACATTATTTAGAAAAAAATATAAGTTAGCTTACAGACATTGGGCGTAATGGTGGTAAGTTTTGCAAGAGATGTTTGAGTTCTGACATATTATTAACATCCGACCGTTTCTTTCTATAAAAACTTTGTTGATAAATACCGTTTTTCCTTTTGTAAAATAACTCGTAATGTCCATCTTGTACATTATCAGCAAAAACATTTGGTATTTTATTATCCTTTTCACTACTTAGACTTCTTTTTGAAATTAATGGTCTTATTTTATATTTGTAGACATTATTTTCTAAGAATTCAAAGTCGTTTTTATTTAAAATCTTACTACTCGAGGATGTTAATTCAGTAGATGGTTTTAATCTTTCATGATTTCGTTTGATTCTTTTATTTGTATTTACTTTTTTGTCACTAAAACTAATAGTTGACACAGTATTATCAAATACATCTTCATAATCATCAATTTCAATATTAGATCCATCGAATATTAGCGATCGCTTATCTCTAATCCAGTTCCATTTTATTGCTGATTTTATGTTTTCATTTGTAGAATGTTTACATTTATGGCGATGTTTAAGATGTCGTTTGTGACTATTTTTAATATATGATTTTAAAGATACATAATTTGGCACATTTTTATATTTATAACATGATACATTTTTGACATACTGCTTAAAATCTTTCGTAGACATGTTGTTGTGCATTTTCAGAATATGGTCTATAGTAGCCGAAATATCGCATACATTATTTAGGTCATCCGCCTCTTGAAACAAGGTTCAGAATAAATACGTTAAAATAAATTCAAAATTTATTTATTTAAATTAGGCTTACTTTACAAGCACTTTTGAAACGTCAAGTTATGGCATCATTTTTAAAAGTGGTAAGTAAAGTTGAAAAATTAAAATTACACCATTGTTGTCCTTAACGATAAAGGTGCTTGGAGGCTATTGGATCAGCTTCCACCTTCACAGAGGAAGTACAACTGTAAGAAATTGTAATGTTGTCTTCAATTGTAAATTATAATACTGTATGATTTTTTTAAAAGAGCAACTGTTGAGTTTCTTGCCGGTTTCTTCTCAGCAGAACCAGCCTTCCGAACCGGTGGTAGAATCTTTACAGTAGTCAACTGATGTGTAAAAAGTGCTTGTAAATGAGGCCTGAGCGTACTTGAAATAAATGAGTTTTGAATTTGAATTTAAAAATCAACCGTTTTTTCCTTATTTTTGTTCTTTGATTACAAAAACTATCTCACCTTTTAAGCCAATTTTGCCTGTATTTTGTACACCTTTTTCTTTGATCTATTAAAATAAAAATTCGATATTTATTACAATTTATTATTTTGAAATATATTATTATGTACCACATTTAAATTAATCTTACTATGAAGGCTAACCTTTTTTGTCACAGCAGTTGGTTTTGAAACGGATTTTTCATTTGGCAACTGTGTGTTTGTCATAGTGTTTCCTAGAAATAAACAAAAAGATGCACTTTTATTTGTAAAATATACAATGAACGATAAAATCAAAATTTCAACCCATAAGGTTAAATATGGATTCTAAACTAACCATAACTCTAAATAATAGGGAAGTAGGAACCTATATAAACATCGAATTGCTAAAATACATCATGTTATTTTAGCAATTCGACAGAAAAAAAATAACAAAATATATTATCATATATTTTTTTTAAATTAGGTACAAATTTTTAATTCCTTATCCAACTGTTTGCACTGATCTGGACTCATAGTATATATTGATTGACTGTGGCATAAGTTATTTTATGATATTTGTTTACAAAAAATGACTCACCTTTCAAACCAATTTTGCTAGTATGTGTCACAACAGTTGCTTTTGAAACGTGTTTTACATTCGGCAACTTGGTCTTTCCTAAAGACAAATATAAAGTTACACTTTTAATAGTAATATGTTAACAGAACTAAAGAAAATATTCAAAATTCCACCATTAAAGGTTAAATAAGCATTGTGATCTATTTACAATTCTACACCTACCTTCATCATCATCATCATCATCATATCAGCCGATGGACGTCCAGTGCAGGACATAGGCCTTTTGTAAGGACTTCCAAACATCACGATACTGAGCCACCTGCATCCAGCGAATCCCCGCGACTCGCTTGATGTCGTCAGTCCACCAGGTCACCTACCTTAATATCAACTATTTCTGTATATTGTATGTATATAATGTGCAAGTTCTTATATGTATTAAATATTGTATACAATCTGAATCACGGAAAATGGAAATTAAGTATATTGTTTTCTATTTACCTGTTATTTCCTTTAATGAGCTTTGTTGCTGTTTTCTATCTGGCTGTGTATGAGCTTTACCTTTTTTAGGACATATAGTAGTAGTACAGTTGTGACATTCCTGTTTTAAAGTTAAAAAAATATTTATATAAATCAAGAAACATAAGTCTAAATTTAACTTTATCCGTGCATTTTGGTACAACTTAATGATAATAAGGTATCATACTATAATAGTTATTTGGTATATTAGGTTGAAAAAATTATATACGGTTAAAAAAGCATATTGAATAGCCGAGCAAGCGTCGTTAACATTTTAATTAAATAATTGAATAAAATTCAATTGAACTATATAAAAAATACCTTTTTTTCTTCAGTATTATTTGAAACTACTTTTATGACAAACTCGTCGGCAATTTTGCTCAAAAAACCACTGGAATTTTTAGGTGCAGTAGTAACTGTTGAAAAATGGCCTATAGTACTATGCAGATGTTTAAAACTTTTGAGTATATCCTTAAAGTACGAGTTGCTAGCGCTGGTTCTATGAATTGAAACTGTGGTTCGAGGTCTGTAATTTGATTTAGTAAAATTTTAATAGGTGTCCTAATAATCATAATTGCACCTCTACAATTAATTAATTCTTTATAATGAATTATTAATAAATTATTCAAATAACAAACTAAAAATTAATGGCGCAATGTTAAAAACTTACTCGGAAATAAGTTTTTCATTTATGGATTTTATTTGAGTAGCCATAACATTATCATTTTCAAAGGACTTTCTTCTAATTTCGAATTTAGTTTTTCCGGCTTGAAAATAACTTGTTACAGGTTTTGGAATCGGTGAATAATTAATACTAGGACTTGTAATCATTAAAGGATTCGATAAATTTTTCAACGTTGAATAATGTTCTGAAGTTCCGCTTTCATTGTCATCGTTGATAATAAGAATAGTCGACATTTTATTCCTTCTAATATTTGCATTTATATTTTTATCCAGTAAATCAGGGTTTTCTTTTTCTATCAAAGGTTTTGGGCATTTCAGAATATGACCTCTAGCAAGGCGATTTTTTATTGCTCTTATTGCTTGGGTATTTAACTTATTTTTTGTTTGATCATTATTATGCAAAACCTGTAATGTATATGATGATAGTTTATGGAAACCATTTGGAGTACTTTTTCTATTTGAACTTGATTTATCGCTGTTGTGCTTGTTGTTTTGCATCCATGTTGAGGGTAATGTTGATGGTTCTATTTTGTTTAACGTTAAAAGCATTTTGCTAGAAACTTTCGATGTAGACATAGTATTCAATTTAAAAACATTATTTATCGAAAATCCATTTTCATCATCATGACTCAGATTTTGTGACACTGTTTCACTTGGTTTAGCGGATATCATCGTTTTGGTTGTACTTGGAAAAATTTCAACATATCTTATACTATTAAGTAGATCAAAAAGTTCTTTCATATTATGGCTTAAAGAATCTAAATCCGTTACATCATATTCTTTATCATTTCCTTCATATTTTAAGTTATTGTTTTTAATTAGATTTGCATTTTCTTTTACATTTAGTTTTTGTTTTATATCTGGTTTCAAAACTATATTATTGCTATATTCTGATGCATTGCACACTTTTCCATTTATATCACCATCGTTGCGTTTTATAACATTAAAATCTTGTTGGTTTCGGCTTTCAAATCCTCTAGTTATTCTAGATCGTGGTTTAACGAATTCGAGGTCAAATAATTCTTTAATTTGTTCTTGTGCTGGTCTATAAATTTGTTTTTCAACTTTTAAGCTTTTTGAGTTAAGAGTGCAATGATTATTCAATTCCTTCTTTTGAAAGGTGTTTTTAATAAATTCCTTTATACTCTTTCTATTTTTCTTTGTGTTTTTCATTTCTTCGTCATCATAATACAATGGTGGATTAGTAGTTTTTCTAGAATAGCTTCTATAGTTAGTATTTTTATCCAGCAAAGCTGGTTTTATACTTTCTTTATTGCATAATAAATTTACTTTTATATTTTTAATCGTGTACACATCTTTTTCTAAGGAATTATAATGATTTGATCTTTTATTTAAATGTTTTGTCATGTTTTTTTCACTAAGAGTTTTATATTTTAATGCATTTTCTAAATCATCGGCAAAACTGTTTAACTTTTTTATCACTACATCATTATATAGATTCAAATTGCGTTTATCGATATTAGACGAAATCATTTGACAAGTACGACCTTGACATTTTCCTTTGACTTTTCTATAATAATCACTTAAAATTATATCAATGCGATGTATAATATCGCGTAATTTTCTTCCACCTGACGGGTTTGTCCAGAAATAAGTCTGTATTTCTGTGCAATGTTGAGTCATATAACTAGCTATGTGGTCCAATTCGAACAATAATTCAGTCACAACAGCATTGCATGCGGCACATGGCCGACACATAGTTTTATTTGCTTTACAACTACAATGACAAACCCTATCATGACCAAAATATTTTCTGATTGTGCCCCAATTAATATTTCTTTTTCCATCCGGTACCAAACGTTTGGGTATTGTTTCTGAATTATTTTTGTTTTTTTCTATCCCAGATCTTATATTACGCTTTATTTTACCATTGTTATTGTTTATCGTATTCTCATTATTATTTACAACATCCATCAATGTATTATTAGATGATATTCTTCCGAAATTTACTGAGTTATCAGCCACATGTTTGACTGCTAATTTCGAAGGTTTCTTTACAGGTTTTAAGATGAAATTTCCTTCGGGGCAAGTAATATTTGTTTTCTCAACTAACAAATATAAACCTGGTGTTAAAATATCTTGTGCGACGGATGTAGTTGCTGTAGTAGTTTCTTCAAATGAATGTATTTGATATTCTAAATCAACTGGTGTCGACATGATAGCAGAGAAGACCTTTCTAAATTTAATTGGGCTTAACGACCGTTTTTTGTTATCAGTGTTAAAAGGAACGGCAATATGGACTTGTATTGAATTTGTAGCATGTCTTTCTTTGGGGGACGATGGATGATTTTCAGGCATACTTGTATGTTTGTAATTGCTTAAAAATGAATTTGAACTTTTATTGTTTTCATAAATTTCACTATTTTTCATTAAATCAACCACAATTTCTAAAGCAGCAACGTTTTTAGCTGTAAACGGTTTTTCCTGGGCATTACGTTTATTATGCTTAGGTTTTCTCATCTCTGGCGAAGTACTTTCCGAATGTACCTTTTCAAATTGACATTATATTAAAGTTACACAAAAATAAAATGACAAAATATGGTTAGAGTTTAAAGAAAAATCACGCGAAAACGGCAATGTAAGCCATAAGATAAAGAAGATAAAGACTAACTCCCTGGTTACAATATTATTTGCTATTTTTACGCTGGCTATAATATTATTTGAAATAATACCATACTTGCTTTTTGTAACCTCTTTGCTCGTGAAACTGATTTAGTGAATTAAGTGCACCAAAGCATAAAATAATAATTGTTTGAAACTGTTTGACTTGGTTTGTAAATTTTGAATAATTTAAAACAACTACATTAAAGTGAAAGAGGCGCGAGACGCGAAACGTGACGTAAGATGACGTCTGCCTTCGACTCGGGGGTCGTAGTTTTGAATCCGGTCCGGATGCATGGAAAATGCACCTCCAACTGTTTAGCTAAATGTGCATTTTATTAAGAAATTAAATATCACGTGTCTCAAACGGTGAAGGAAAACATCGTGAGAAAACCTGCTTACCTGAATTTTTTCTAAATTTTCTACGTGAGTGAAGTCCTCATTGGCCTAACATCAACCCAACAAATCAGTCTCAGAATGAGAGGAGACTCATGAATATGTGTCGTTAACGATGATGACATTAACATATATTAAGGTAGACATAAATTTATTAAATCTCTTTGAAATCCATTTATAAATAAATTTTGACAAAAAATAAAATGTTAATAAAATTATTCTCCAACTTACATTGTTATTTAAGTATTCCTTTTTACATATCTGCAATTTGTTTTTCTTCTTGTGAATTGTTAATGAAGGCCTTTGTTTAGGCTTCATGGGTTCAACCTCACACTGTTCGTGTTTGTTACTAATTTTATCACGAAACAATTCATATTTTGTCCTGCTATTCTTAAAATACCAAAAATGTTTTAAAACGAAAATCTTATAAAAACACGATCGAGTAAAATCGAGTATCGCTTGGCAACTTTGTTCGTAACACTCTCGATGTAGCGCGGGGCGGCGGGCGTGTAGCGATGAATGAGAAACCCTGACTGATGCACCTCACTTCCCCGGACGCACGATTTTACACCCGCGCAGTCTTTCCGCCCGTCGCCCGCATATCATGGGAGGGTTCACGAACTTGCCAGGCTTGGTTCAGTGCAGGTAATTTCATGAGCATATACGTATCGCTTGGCAGATTCATTATAGTCTAAGAACATGTGGTAGCCAGACAATTTGTGTATACTAATTTTATGAAGAGGTAAAGTTTGATTTTTGTTCGATTGTTTCGAATACACTAGGTCGATATTCATCACCCTTTCACCAATAAAAACCCACATTACTCACTGATAATATACCTTCCAATGATATGCTTTACCCACGAGAATGGAAACTTTGCGGGTGATTTCGCTTAGCGTAGTACGAGAATAGTTAAACAGTATTTTTATACTTTCGGAAGACGGTTTGCCGTAGGATGTAACAAGAAGAAGAAGAAGAAGAAGAAGAAGAAGAAGAAGAAGAAGAAGAAGGAGAAGAAGAAGTAAGTTAACAGCAGCAATACCTTCGTCAAACGGCAGAATACCGAATACCTACGTTGAAGTATTTACTACTTTGTTACTCTATAAATATTTAATTTATCTATAAATTAAACTTTGTTACTCTATAAATATTTAATTTATAGATAAATTAAATATTTATAGAGTAACAAAGTTGGTAAGCCAATCGGCATATTTTTTTTTAATACTTAACAGGAAAAGTCAAAGACTATAATACTATTGCTCAATTTTCAGATATGAAAATTGAGCATATTACAGATTATTATACATACAGATTGCTGAAGGACGTTTTATGTAAAAAAAAAATACTGTATGATATTTTTTCTATAAAATAGCCCCACTACTCCTACGGTAGTACAGGAAATGTACAGGACAAGCTTTCAACTGGCCTCAAATACCTACCCAAAATTATCCACCAGCTCTCGGACCATATGAAGTGACGTAAGAGTGCGGTCGGTGAAGCTACGGCGCACCGTAAACTTGTCCGGAGGTTAGGCGTTCCCATTATTGTACTTTGAAGTATGGAGTTTCAACTTTCGATAAGAGGCGGCGGGTGTCCAAGAGGTTATAGTGAGCTTAAAACTTGAATGATAGGGAAGAACCGTATGACGCCGAAAACAGAGGGTCTAGTGGCAGTATTATACTGTTACTGTCACGTAACGTAAACGCGAATTTCTAAGGAATTGAAACAGCGCCATCTAGTGGCACTACTGCACAACTGTTTCAATTCCATATAAATTTGCGTTTATGTCAACGTGATAGTAACAGTATGAAAATATTGAGAACACACAGTTCATTAAAAAACCGTTGCTCAGAAACGACGTAAAGGCAGATGATAATTTTGCTTCGTTGATGCTCCTTCAGTTTACATACTAACTCGCCTTGTCTTTTTTTAACGCAAATGTTTTTGTAAAATAAACTTCTTACTACGTCTACGAAAAAAATATCTTACTACGTCTAGTCTTCTAAAAAACAATCAAACAGTCTTATAAAAGCATAAATAATAAATACTATAACAAAAATGGTACCTACCTTGATAGTTATATGTATATGTTAGTTCTAAGAAACCTTAGTAAAATTATTACTTACCGTGGTATGTAGTATTTTATGTCCTCTAATCGTACCTAAATAACAAAAAATCATTTTATATATTTTCCTGTAGTATCTACATTCTACAATTGCTTATTTTGATATAATAAGAAACAAAATATTTATTTTATCACTTCACAAACTTGAAATAAAGTACGACTTATAGGGTGACTAATTAAAGGTATTTACACTTACGGTCATAATTATTATTATACATTGATGAAAATTTATGCAAACTACTTCATGGTACCTACCTTTATAGTAGCTTTAAATAGTAGTGACTAGGTTTTCTTCACTTCGAAGTAGTTGATGATTTTAATCAATGTGTATAATGATCGCAAAATATTTAAAAGCTTGATTTTAACCATACCTCTTTGGCGTCTGCGTGTTGGGTCATTTTTAAGCTCATATTTCAAGTCTCGCATGGAAAATATTTTACTGAAATAATTCGTTAATTTCCATTAATAACAATGTTAATTCCTAAATATATATAACTAGCAGAACCTCCCGGTTTCACCCGCGTAGTTTTATGTTCCCATAGAAACAAAGGATAAATATAGCTTTTAGCACTCAGGTATAGTGCTAAATTCCAAGCAAAGAAAGATTTTTTCAAATAGTTTCAGTAGTTTCGGAGCCTATTAAATGCAAACAAACAAATCAATCAATCAAATCTTTCCTCTTATATATTTACTAGTATAGATTATTTTTTCAAATTAAAATTCTCTCATGACTACAAACACTTATATATTGAATAAATAAAAGTAAGATAGTAATGAGCCGACTCGGAATATACCATCTCAAAATTCCCACTACTACTTTTTTGAGATTTAGTCGCAGCACACATTTCATTAAAATAATAATATAAAAAAAAATTGGATCGTGCCCTAGTGCTTACAGATACAGTTAGTACAATAATCAGAGTTACATGCAAGCTCTACATTTTTTTTATGTTCTTCGCAAGATACCCTTTGACTACAATGTTACCTGATGGTGAGTGATGATGCAGTCTGAAATGGAAGCGGGCCAACTTGGTAGGAGCTGGATGAAAAGCCACCACACCTTTCGGTTTCTACACGACATCGTACCGGAACGGTAATTCGCTTGCACGTCTTTGTTGTGATCGTTTTAATTATTCTCTCTCTCTCTCTATCATCAACATCATCACTATCATTATCATCAGCCGATGGACGTCCACTATTGGAATTATAGGCCTCTGATATGGAATTCCGAACACCATGGCGTCGAGCATGCCGCGTATCCATGGTATCCAGCGGCTCCATGCTTGATGTTATTGGTCCACCAAGTAAGGGTCAGCCAGTGCAAGGTCACCATTCCAGCACTTTGGGACCCTTACGTCTTTCGGCACTTCGAAATATGTGTGTTGTTAGTTCAGTGAATCGTGAAGTTGAATTATGTCAGTGATTTTCGTTCTGCTGCGAATCTCCTCGTTCCTGATTCGATCACGCATACAAACTCCAAGCATAGCTCGCTATATGAGTGACTAAGCATTTTTAGAAGTCATGACTATAATATTCACTATTTTGTAAAATCACTATCACGATGAAATTTTCAAACATTAATTTAAACGTTATAATGACTTACTTGATAGCTGGAGTTGTTCTTATTCCGGATAGGTTACTATAATCTGAAAATAGAAGAGTCAATAAGTCAGGGGTCAACTAACAATAAGTTTTGAGTTATATATATATACTTATATATAGATAGTGTAAAGCTCACTTATATTATCATCGGTCTGATCTTTTATTTTAAGATATATTCCATTGTATTGTAGCGCTTTATTGCAATTACATAATTATGGTTATTTATGATACATACACTTCGGTGGTATTTAATTGACTACAACCCCACCCACATTTTAGCTATCATGGAAAATAGTAGCTTATAAGGCATTTCAAAAATTTGCAGTGCGAACGGTGCAGACAATGTAGCCCTTGATTTCAATATCAATTGAGGTATGTCGATAGAATCTAAGATAGTAATGGGCTGATTCGGAAGAGATACCAGTTCAAAATACCCATAATATGAGTATCTCGGATGGTTTCGTGACCTTTCTTGGCAATATGTATTTGACTGTAGCGTGGTAACTAACCACGACAGTAGACTGTCGCCAGAACAGACCTGAGCCAATATAGTTATTATAGATGTTTACATTGAATGCAGGATCCCAGGATCTTTGTTGAAAGCTAAAATAATACCAGTTAGCGCCAGAGAGTTTTTTCCAAAAACCTATGAGGAAAGAGAAACCTAATCGCTTCCTAAATATATGCCTACGTAAATGATATCATCTACGTAGTGGTTATGTTGTTATTATACGGTACAATAGTAATAATCATCATTATTCACAACCGATGCCCCTACGTCCACTTCTAGACATAGGTCTCTTGCATGGACGTCTAAACCAGGTTTCCCTACAATTCGCTTGATGTTCTCAGTCCACCTAGTGTGCGCTCGATCTTTGCCCTGCTCATTGCCACTTTAGCTATGTTAGTGGCTTTAGTTCTTCTGCGGATTTCCTCATTTCTTATTCGATCACGCACAGAAATTCCAAGCATAACTTGCTCTGTCGTTGAGCCTTCTTATGAGGCTCCTAATTAGCGATCAAGTCTCGGATACACAGGTCATCACTGGCCACACGCACTGTTAAATAATAATTATAACAATAACATTAAAGTTCATTTTCATACCATGACCACTCCGGAATCTTTTTCTTTTTGTTATTGCCCTTACAGTAGAACTTTTAGAATGATCTTTAAATGTCGACATGTGAGAAAATCTAAGTGGGTCTCTATTATTATTTGGCAGGGATAAATATAGCTCGAAATTTTTATCGGTAGATGTATCATTGGAAATATAGTCATTATTTATTTTGAATTTTGTTATGGGTGCATTATTTGAAAATCCATCAGGTTCGGTAGTATTTTCTAGATTGATGATTGTCACATCTACTTCCTTGCTTAGTCGCGATGGTACATACTGATTATTATTTTTGACATCAGATATACTTTCACCATGATTATATTTATTATTTTGACTTCGATATTTTGATTTCAAAGAGTCTAAATTTCTTAAATGTTGTTTTGCTTTGGTTGAAACATGATGTTTCGATTTATCCATAATATCAATTCCTTTCACTTTAAATTTTCGGTCACTTTGCTTCGAATTTGATATGACTTTATTTTGACTCCATACATCAAGACTTCTAGGCAGTGAATTAACTAAAGGTGCTGTAACGGATTCTACGTCAATTTCTTTTTCTTTTAAAAACTTGTTGAAGTCATCTATTTGCATTGGTAAACAAGTTTCGTAGTGTTGTGCAGGCGGCGTATTTATTCTTGTCATAGAACTTACCTGAAAAATAAGTTTTAATGTTACCAAACTATGCTGGTAAGACCGATAGTGAACGATATTAAACTTGTTTCAGAAATATTTCAGTATGCACAATACATAATATAAATAATATTGTCTCAATAAAATGCAAATGGAGTCTTAACTTAGGCGTCCACTGATCTGTATCGTCCGTATCGGACGCGTCGCATCAAACGGATTTTAGTATTCTTTGTAGGTATAGAAAGTCATACAATTAATGTGTCCACTGATCCGCATCGTAAAGATCGCATTGAACGAATTTTATTTACCGTAAAATTAAAAATCCGTTTGAGGCAGTGTGAAAAAATACTCAAAGTGTTTATAAAATCGCAATAATTATTCATTTAACGATTTTAGTGAACAGAAAACAAATAGGTATAAAAATACTACTTATATTACGTTTATCCAGTATATTCTATGTAAAAATTTCATCTTTCGGTTCTGATCTTATACATAATACTGTAAAATTCTCAAATTTGTAATGTTGATTTGTAAATAGATATCTTCTAAAATGTTAATAGGTAGGTGTTATTTTACAAACTACATACTTATATGACAAATATGTACTTACCGAAGGCCTAAAGTTTTTAGTTTTGGAATTACCTGAAAAACCAAAAATGTCGAGTCAATAGGAGTGATGACAGTTTTAAAATTGTATATAAATTAAGAATATAGCTAATAGTGGGTAAATCAAGTTTGTAGAAGTAACAGGGTATCTGCGATCATTACTTTCGGAGCAGGATTAAAGGGTCAACTTTGCGGAGCTTTCATGGATCGCTAATAAACGCCCCATACTAAATGACGAAAGAACATACGAAAATACGAAAGAATGACGTCGTCACTGAGAGAGATCGTTAAATTTGTACGGACGTTCAAACCAAATTATAAATATCTTTATTATTTGTGTATTTATCCTAAACTTCATAAAATGAAAAATGTCACATTGAATGTATAGAATTTAATGAATCTTAAATTAATTTATAATTTTATAATCTTATCTGTTTTATAAACATCCACAAAATCTTGGTTTTTTATGTATTAATAAGTTAATATTATTATACTTATTTACTCGAATATCTGATACAAATCAATATATTGAAACCTTGTCATCATCCTTATTAAATTTACTTACTTTTGTACTTTATCAAAATGTCAATTATTATTCGAAAGGTTTACAAAATATCAATAATATTTACATACTAGGACTCGCGTGAAGTTAACTTTTTTTACTTATTTTGATGAAGCACATATTACTCAATAATGTAATGCTCAAAACTAAAATTTTTATACACACGAAAACCACATGAAATTCCGTTGAGTAGTATCGGAGGTTAATGTTAACAGACATACAGATGAAAATTTTAAAAGTTATTTATTTTATGTTATGCAGCTCGCTGCTTCTTTTTATATAAAACCTAAAGCACAAGTAATAGAACCTGATCAGGTGCTATTACTAGTCCTAATAGTCAATAGAGTTAGTTTCTTGTTTAGTTATTTTTGTCCATGCCTTGTATCTGAAAGAAACAAACTGATTCTCCAGACTTAGCCTAATCTCTCCGAAAAATTGCCCAATTCGATATTTGGTAATTTAATCTAAAATACACTAAAGATTTCTGTGTACTTATTACATTATAAATTACTTAATAAATATTATTACCTTTCATTTTATTTCTTTTAGAACACAAATTAGGATCATTATCATGTTCTCGAGTTTGGCCATTTGACGTGGATTTTTTACCGTCTATAACTATAGATAAAGAAAAAGGATACGGGGTCGTGTGGCTTGTTTTTACAACTTTATCAAAGGGCACCCACTGTTCAATAACTGATTTACTGAGATCCTTTGGAATTTTTTGGTTGTATTTCCTATCAAAATACATTTTTTGTGTCGATTTCAAGGGCGTCAAATCAAATGTATGTGTCTCAGCTATCGTACTCTTGAAAAAACGTGCCATATCCATATTTATTTTCATATTTTCTCCAGTTTTATTCAATTCTTTAGATAAGTAGGTATTTTCTTTTAAGTACTTATTTTGAGAACTAAATTGGTTGTTATTTGATTTTTCAATGTTAATCAAGTTATAGTCATTCTTGCTTGTTATATAACTAACTGGTCTCAATGTTTTCATGCCGCTTAAAAGATCATCTATATCTGAATGTGTATTCTTAAACTCTTTAGTTTTAAATTCATTATATAAGTAATTATTTTGTTTTATATAGTCATTAAGAGAACTGAATTTGTAGTTATTTGATTCTTTAATGTTAATCAAGTTATAGTCATTATTGCTTGTTAGAAAACTGACTGGTCTCAATGTGGTCATGCCGCTTAAAAGATAATCTATATCTGAATGAGTACTCTTAAACTGTTTTATGTAGTCATTAAGAGAACTGAGTTGGTCGTTATTTGATTGTTTGTTATTAATTAAGTTATAGTCATTAGTGCTTGTTAGTAAACTGACTGGTCTCAATGTCTTCACGTCGCTTAAAAGATCTTTATTTTCACTAGATGGAACTTCCTTCTCTTTAATGCTTTTGCTTAAGTGATCCACTACATTTTGCATATTATTTATGGAAATTGTCGTCAAGGTAGGTTTATTCATCTTTTTTATGTACACCGTGAAGTCAGATGTATGTCCATTGCTATAATCTGTTTTGATATTTAGATCTAAAAGTCATAAAATTATTATATATCTATTTAATAATCAACCAACGTGATTTACATAGATTATCAAATGTCTAGATATAGATTTACTTAGAAATAACAGCTCTGTCAATGCGTCAAAAAAATTAATTTAACTGTAGGCAGTTCTATCTAATCATAATTTCGAGGATATTACACTCCAATGACTCAGAGAGCACGTTAACACAGTTGCCATTGGTCGCGGAAGTTATCATTAACAACTGATAGTGGTCGTTAAAGGATTTAAAATTGTCAACTTGGTGGCCTTAAGCTCTACTATAAAAGAGAGTCCTGACCTGGTGTCATTTTTCTTTATTCTCTCTTTACAAACATATAATTCATTATAAAGAAAAATTTAATGTTTAGTCCCTTAAAATTAATAAATAAATATTGTATTGTAACTTCAAAAACACTTGATTTTTCGGAGTATAAGGATTATTTTTACCGTGTTTTACGAGATTTTTATTTAGAAAAAATTCTAAAACACTAATGAATTTATTAAATACATAAAACTAATTGTCTTGTCTCTCGCTGGCGCCCTACTTGAGTTTTACCCACAAATCTACTGAGCTTTACTACCAAGTACCAACGGCCAATAACTGATCACAACACATTACCACTAAAATGGAACCAGATGTCGAAGGTCAAAATTCATTTATTTCAATTAAACTTAGTTTACAAGCACTTTTGAAACGTTATGTAATGTTGTTATAATATAACAGTGGTTATTATAAGTCGTAAACTTAAAACTAAAATAACGTGAGTTTCAAACAGCGCTTCCGCTTTACTACGGCATTGAACCTACGTGCCTACATATTTTTCCAATATTTCGTTATTGTTGCAAAAAATATTCTTATATAATATACTGCTTACCAGATAAATGCATGAATCTTGTTGGCTCTATATCAGAGTATGGCTCTATATCTGAGTGTGGTTTGAGACTATAAAATAACTTCTTATTGTTATATACTTTAGGTTGTAATAAATTGTACGGATAACCAAAATCTTCAGTAATATTTGGAACCTTTCTCATCATGTCTTCAACATTCAAGTAGTTTACATTATCATATGCTTCAATTGTAGTTTCTTTTGTAGCTTTTTGACTTTTGGTTTTGTCACTAAAAATATTTCTAAAACCCTTAAAAAATTTGAACTTATGTGCTCGACGGGTATTTTCACGTTTTTCTATTATTTTTGGTTTACTATGGTTCATCTGTAATTTCTTAAAAAAGTTTTGTAGTCTACTTCTTTGTTCATCGTTTTTATTAATTAAATTAACAACTCCTGTCGATTTATGAACTAAATCCACATTGACAAAACCAAGTTTTTTTTGACTTGGGAGAGAAAATGTAGAAAACTTTTTTTCGTGCTCTTTCTTATTACATATCTTTCTTTTATAAATTTTAGACTTGTACAATCTTTGTGATTTTAGAAAGTTGGTCTGGTGATCTCTCTTTTTTCTTCTATTGCTTAAGCTATTCGCTTTTCTTTTATTAAAGGGTTCTAATAAAAATCGAATAACAATTGGTTAAAATCAATATTCATATTATAATATTATAGTTGTAAATACTTGTATCATAATTACATTTTGTGTCATTTGCCAATTGCCAATATTTACAATACGAGATCTACTCGTAAGTGCAGGTATTTTGCATCTTAAATTCTGGCAATCAACTCTTAACGGTTTAAGATATAAACTTTTTACTCTTTGATATATTTTTTACTTTCTAATTACTGACATTTATATTTGTTTTCAAAAACCAAAAAAAATGTTTCAAAAATACTTTTTAAAAATGCTTAACACGATTAGTCAAAAAATTATTTAACCAGAAATTACCACTATTAATATTGTAAATACAAACTACTACTAATAAAATAACTAATACTACATAAAAAACGTCGAACATAAATATTATAATAATTATATAAACATGTAAAACTTACCCAGTCTACTATCTCCTTTAGTATATTCAGACTTCAAATCCGTTGTAATATGATTAATTTCGATGTATCGTGTTGGTGAGAAAGGTTTTGTTGACTTTTTGTTATTGTAATGTATTGTGGATCTAGAAATACGCTTTTCATTGTTTTGAATTTTTGGAACTTTAAGCGAAATTGTCTGAGATGAGTGAAACTTTCGTGGAGGATTAGTATCTAAAAATACGAAAAAATGTTTTTTAAACCAAGAATCTTCACTTTTTGTTGAGATATCTTGATCTTCTAAGGTTTCAGGTTCTACATAATATCTTCTAGACCTTGGAGTTTTCAATAAAGGAATTCTTTTTAGAATAAATTTCCCTATATCGTCTACTTTATGATGTTTGTGAGCCTGATATCGTATATAATTTGAATATTGTTTATCATCGTTATCTTTTTGAAAGTTCAGGTAATACTTGTATCCATTAACATAATCATTATAAGAAATCTTGTCACTAAGAGTTTTATAATTCATGTTTTCTGTTACTTTGGGTTGTTCAACTTGTTCAGTAATTCCGTTAGTACTAGTTATATTATGCAAATCGTTGTATCTACCATCATTCTTCTCTGTGTTAGACATTTCATTATCGTCATCATAAGATTGATTTTCAAGACAGTCCTCTTGAACCAAGTAAGCTTTGCAGTTACGTTTAGAAAACTTTGGGTCTTTATGTTTATAAAAGTTTTGTGTTGTTAATATAACATTGTGTCTCCTATTGTTTACATGAGGTTTAGATAGTAAATTTTCTAATATTTCAAGCTCTTCATCATCTGACATTTGTTTTCTGGTAACAGTTGCAGAAATATTACTTTTAATACATTTTGCTGTAATATGTTTACTATTTATAGGATCAGTAGTCATAGTTTCAACTTTATTATATTTATTAGATACACGTGTTATTTTTTTTGTAAAGTTAGAAGGTAAAGAAGTGCCATTTGTTGTTTTACAAGTGATTGTATCTGTTGTGTAGTTGTCAATTTTATTCTTAATTGTAGTCTTAGCATCTTTCACTTCTTGATTATATTTTCTTGATAATTTACTTTTAACAGTATTATATGTTTTCTTAATCTTTTTTTGTAATTTTTCTTTTAACTTATGTGCCATAGTACATGAATCATCTTTTACTGACCGAATAAATTTATTATTTAATTTTTTCTTGTATTTTTCTTGGTAGTCACTTGTTAAATGATTATTAGGATAACTAGTTAATAAAATATTTCTAAAAGTGTGATTCGGAAATTTGCTAGAATGCCTTAGATACGATCTCGTGACTAAATTACTTTCTGTCACAGTATTAGATATAAGATTAGAAATTGATGGTTCTTGATCAGAAAGCATCTGAATTTGTCTTTGTTTAATATCGTTTAGAATTTCTTCAATTTCTGGTATACCTAAAAAATTCATATCATTTTTAATGGACAACGTAGAATCGTCATTTCTATTGTGCATTTTATTTACAAAATTTATTTCTTTTTTGCTATCTAAATCAGTGTTAACATAGTTAGACCCATAAAGTTGTTGTAATTTGTAAACTTTTGTCGTCAATGTAGGTATCATACTTGTGGTACTCTCATGCAAATGAGTATTATATATTTTTAGTGAAGTTTTACTATCTAAAGTGTTTTCTAATTTATTAAAAACTTTTAAATCCATTTCCATACTGGTTACTTTTCGTTTATAATCCACATTATTTTTCTGAAATTCATTTGGTGTATTATATTTATTTCCATGTATTTGATGGTGCTGAAATGGACTTATAGATTTGGTCTTCCTTCTAAATGAGTTTTTATTTTCCATACTTTTAAATACAGGGCGAGCGTTAAGAAGTACTATACAAACAAATAAACTGTAATAAAATATTTTTAAATTAGATATTTAACTAAAAAAAACAAAAGTATAAATTTGGCACTAATTTTTTCTCGCGTCTTCGTGAGGAAACCTGTATACCAGAGAATTTTCTTAAAATTCTCTGCATGTTTGAAGTCTGCCAATCGGCATTAGGCCAGCGTGGTGGACTATTGACCTATTCAAAATATATTGAGCTCAGCAGTGAGCCGAATATGGGTTGATAATGATGAACGAGCTCAAAAACTACTAGACCGATTTGAAAAATTCCTTCAGCAATAGAAAGCTATACATTATCATGGAGTAACATACGCAGGAGTAAACGTATCCCCGTATTTTCCCGAGAATGGGAAATACGCGGTTAAACCGCGAGGTTCTGCTACGGCTAGTAGGTATATCATAAACTTTTCTGTATTCTGAGATCATAAATTCGTAAAAACTTATTATTAATTCGTAAAAACTTACCAAAGAAAATCCAAAAATAACATTTGTTCATTATATTTCAAAAAACATTGATCATAAACTTAATCATTAGCTTGCATAAATTCAAAAATATTAATATTTTATAAATATGACAGTGACAATTTCATTCAATCCTTTTTTGTTTTTTTTTTTAATTAAAAGTAGTATGTTTACCATAAAAACTAATTTCAATAACCTTATAATGTCGATATGACGATATCTGTGCCGTTATCAAGAGACGTGATAGCCTAGTGGATTTATCCTCTGCCTTCGATTCGGAGGGCGTAGGTTCAAATCCGGTCTGGCGCATACACCTCCAACTTTTCAGTTATGTGCATTTTAAGAAATTAAAGAACAATTCTCTTAAACAGTGAAGGAAAAACATCGTGAGGGAACCTGCAGCCTAAGAATTTTCTTAATACTCTACGTGTGTGGAGTCTGACAATCTGCATCGGGCCAGCGCCCCGTTTTATCCGCGGAGTTATCGTTCACGTGGGATGAAATATAGCTTATAAAGCACGCTGATAATGTAGCTTTCCATTGGCTTTGACGTGAAAGCGTTACAAATATTCTCATTTAGAATATTAGTTAGGAGTATTAGTTTTCACTACTCTCATATTTGCCTATTTACATGGCCCACTACACATCTAAGCTTTGTAAGACTTGGTACTTGTGCTCACCATCCTGCCTTAATTTACATAGGCGGGCGCAGGGTTATAATTTTTTTGTAAACTTGGTTTACATGCAATTTTGAAACATCTGTCGGTAATCGGTAAATGTATGAACACTAAATCCTGTATCTACAAAAGTCATCATCATCATCAACAACCCATAATCGGCTCACTGTCGAGTACGAGTCTCCTCTCAGAATGAGAGGGGTTAGGCCTTAGTCCACCACGCTGGCCAAATTCGGATTGCCAGGCTTCACACACATGGAGAATTGAGAAAATTCTCAGGTATGCAGGTTTCCTCAAGATGTTTTTCCTTCACCGTTTGAGACACGTGATATTACTTGAAATGCACATAACTGAAAAGTGATGCATGCCCCGGACCGGATTCGAACCTACGCCCTCCGATTCGAAGGCAGAAGTCATATCCACTTGGCTATCACGTCTCAACAAACTGTACAAAAGTTAGAGTTAATATTTTATGTCCTATAGTCACTAATACATAATTCATAGTGATACAGAATTTCCGTTTTGCAGGAGTAGTTAAAATTAAACACGGTTTCACCATCTCGTCGGGCCACTTAAGCACTTAAAACGTCGCAGAGATGAATGGCTCAAATTTAAAGTTCAGAAGTTAAGTGGGAAAAAATAAGTTCACAATTTTATCTAGAATGTTAACGTTAGGTTCCACTACAAAAGGGGTTATAAATATTATATTATTATTATATTTTATTTTATAACTAACTTTGAAACTCACACCTACTTTATCCCATCCCTACCCTATGCTACCCTACCCTTACACTACCCTACCCTATGTCTATCTCTCTGTCCTGGTTCTAAGCTACCTCTCCGCCAATTTTCAGCCGAATCGGTCTAGCCATTCTTGAATATATTCTAATCACACGACTTTATTTTATACACCGTGTTATTTTTTGTCAATTTCACAATGGGCGAGGCACATATTGTTCGAAAAGCCGATGGACGTCGGGTTCGCAATGTGCTGGAATGGCGACCCCGCACTAGAAAGGTCGCCGCCCTTGGTGGACTGACGACATCAAGCGAGTCGCTGAATGCAGGCGGTCCAGGAATGTGATGTTTGGAAATCCCTACAAAAAGCCTATGTAGATGCAGCAGACGTCCATCAGCTGATATGATGATGATGATGTGATGATCAAGTTTTAAAAAGAGCCACTTTTGACCGTAGCCTCATGACCATCATTATGAGTAAAATCGCATTTTACGGGCATCTGCAAAGGGGATCCTTCTATGAATTTTCTAGATTGATCCTAGAAGGTAAGATACCCGGAAAACATGCTCCAGGAAAACAGCGAATAAAGTGGGTAGATGATGTCAAAGAGTGGACCAAGTTAACCTACCTGAAAACTTTGCGGAAGACCGGAAGAGTTTTCTACACATGACCGCCAAACTTCAGTTGGAAGAAGGCACCCAATAATGATGATGATGATGATAATGCAAGGCCTACATACTGGACATAGTCGCTTGGAGTATTTCCTAAAAATACTGGCTGTCAACGTGAGGCGCAGGTTCTAAGCCTCAAGTGATATCGTTAGAAAGTCACATAACACTTCTAACGCAATGTTCTCGCCATTTTCGTAAGCTCGCAGTATGTATTGTGCGAGTAATAGTACATCTCGCGTTTGCGCTCCACGTTTCTATTACCATGTACCAACGTTTGAGGTTACAATCCGTATACGATAAAACGATACGAGTTCCCTTATGTAACGAAACGGGCGCAAATTGGTGTTGCTAACTGGTTGTTTTATTGCCTTCTACACGCGTTAACGCTATATACAAGACGTTATTTCGCTGGTTCCCGTCAACTTATTTCGAACGGAACGCTATTGTAGTGTAAGACTTTAGTTCGCTGAGATTTTATCGTTATAAAACACGCCTAATATTTTAAGTACGTTGGTTAAATATGTCTTATTCAGCTGTATAAGCACTATAATTATTCTTAGCAGACTCAGAAGTAGATTACAAAAATAAGAAAACCAATGTCGAACAAAGGTTATGATTCACAATATTTGTCAGCACAACTTATTTAACAAATCAAACTGTAACCAAAATACGAGCCTAGAATGGCAGATAATGACCTTGAGTGGAGTCAGGAACTTGTGATCGTTGTATCTACGGTTAAAGAAGTCTTTGACAGTTAACTAACACTCCCCTTATCCACTCAAGTCACTCTCCCTGCCTATCCCAAGTAACCCATAAAGAATTACATAACAAGAAATGTGGACGGCTCGTATGCCACGAACATACTGAAGCCAACCGAGCCCTATATCGCAAGTCGTTCACGCCAACCGATCGCCACCCCTCTCTTACTCCCTACTCTTTACGGAAACAATTCGCGCCATATAGCATCGACACGAGCCAACACGGGATTAAGCGACGTCATATCCGTCTCAGACTACTATTTCCTACATTATTATAATCAGAAATAAAAGAAAATATATCTGAAGTGACTACAATGGCAATGGACTTATTATTAGAGCTAGTAACACATGTACTCGTAGTCTGAAAAACGTATTCGTTGTGCAAGACCATTTTAGAATGCCTACCGCAAACGAGCACTGCAAAAACCACAAGTGTGATGGAAGGACTATATTATCTTCAAGGTGGCGGGCAATAACTGGATTTTGACAGCCCGAAATGAAAGAGGTCAAGGGAGACAAACATCAATATGTCAAATACTAAAGTTTGTAAGTTTACTGATTCGATTTTGAAAAGTCGTCTACCAATAGAAAGCCGTGTTATTTGCGACTGCCATAGGCTATATTGAATAACCTTATTTCGATGGGAAAGAAGTACACGGGTGAATACATGACCTGAACATACCTACCTGTTAACTATTTACTGCCTCGTTGGTGCTGTGGTAAGCCTATGTGGTTTTAGAGTAGATACGTGGTCCTGGGTTTGAATCCTGGGTCGGACGTGATATGACGTTCCTACTGTACTTCACTTTTCTAAGAAATTTTCTGATAAGTTGTCAGTACGGAATTGGTGGTGTTCAGCCCTGTGCCTATTAGCGATCACATTAAGCCGTCGGTCATTATCATAAACATCTAATAGTGTTCGTTATTGAATGTAAAATTATCACTTTAAGCCCACCAACCCGCATTGGAACAGCGTGGTGGTGGTCTAAGCTTCATATCCCCTCTCAAATAAGGAGAGAGGCCGAGCCCTGTAGTTGGCTATTAAAAAAAGATTGATGAAGGGACTACCTCCAATAGATACACGTCATAATATAAACTATTTGCCATAAAACACACATATTTTACTCAAGTCATTCATATTGTAAATTCTCTTACACAGAAAGACAAATATTACAACGCACTTTCTCATATTACCCTTATTATTAGATAAACCTTACCAAAAACGTAAGATAAATTTACTTTGATGTTTGACTCAGTGGAGTATTACGTTGAAAGGGATGACATTCAAGAACCAACGGGTGAACTGAATTTGGTTTATTTAGGTTCTTTGTACCCCTATACCCGAGTATTGTCGACTCGATATAATTGAATGTCATTGTGTTCCCCAAAGTATTGCGGCATTGTGTCTATTTTAGATTGATTACATTTCGTCTATTAGTTCTGCAAGTTTTTCTCTCATACCATGTTAATGATAAACAATAATTACAAGTTGATCATGGAGTTATAAAAGGTAAACTAGAATCACTTCTAAATGTTTTTTTTTTAATCCAAGTTCGGAATAATCAAGTCAAATGGAGCTGGTCAAATTATGAAGTATATCTAGCTAAGGCTTACAAGTTAGTTAGTAAGTGTTACAAGTTTCTCGATTACAGGTTTATTAACGTTAATTATTTATGTTATTGTAGAGGGGAGGTATCAGTGTTGGTATAAATAAGAGAGTGAGCTCAGTTGTTTGTTAATCAGCGTAGACACCGTCACGCTGCCAGTAAGTGATTTTGTGCAATAATGTTTTGTGTTGTAATTTTTATTTATCATAAATTGTTCAGTGTGGGCATCGAGAACATGTCGGGCAGGGAAGGTGAGTGCTGATGCATTCTAAAGGGATCCCTTAAACCACGTCACAAGTCCTGGGACCTGCTCGAGGTGTTTCCTCTACCACAAAATAATGGTATAATCACTGTCGCTGCTACCCGTCACGTCATATTAGGGTAGATCGCCTAGAGCGCCACACGCGCCAACTTCACTTTATGTATATGCACACATACATAATATATTCGAACATCATTCTAAAATAGTCAGAATAGCAAGTCATCAAAACATCGACATCAACGTCTGTCGCTTCATTTGCTTGTGCTTGTGCAACAAAAGACTGTTGGAAGCTTAAGCTTTAATATAATTGTGATGCTAATAAGCCACCAGCGAGATAATCTCGCGAAGAGAAATTATTGACACCGAAACACCTAGCATGGGTACTAAATTTCCTGGAAATAGTTGGAGCCGTTTCACGATTGAGATAATGAAAATTATATACCTATCTAAAATAATTTCTCGTTCATAAAAGGAATTACGCCAGACATCAATATATTTTTTTTATTGTGAGCACTTTTGTGAATCAAATTATTTTATAAAAAAGGCATAATGATGAGTAAACAAACAATAAGTACTTGCAATTCTCATACATATGCAATCTGTTTGACAAACAGTTGGTACTCGTATGAAATATTCAATATCGTCCACGCGACTTTTAATCGGGAGAACATTTGTGGAAATTGGCATAACATATTCTAACAATATAATTACTATTTAAAATATACTTTTATTTATTGTTAACCAAGTTAATATCGCCGTATAGATGATTCGATTAATCTTGGATAAAATGTAGGTAGGTAGTCTGTCTTACTTTATTTATTTATATTTCGATTTTATTTGTAATTTTAAAATTAATAATTTCCACTATGAAGGTAATTTCAGTTTCCCACCTGAAGAAAACTCTTAGCCAACTAAAGAAAATATTATTTTCCTACTGAACTAGAAATTCAAAGTGGGAAAATCGGGCTCTTAGTTACACCTCTTCGTCGTGCAGAAATATATTCCTAGTCAGTTTCTCGTATTTATTATTTTAATGATTAATTCTATGGAAAATGTCACGAGCTCCTTAGAGCTGATTATTCAGAGATTATGGTTATTATAACATCAAAGCGACTCCACTCTACCGCTGGAATATTTACGTCATTTTAATCTTAAAGACGAGACATTTTCAACTGTGAATGTAGATATAACGCAATACTGTAGACTTTCGTCACTTCATTCATTTACGACCCTTCTGATACAGAAAGCGAACATTCGCTACGAAAAATTAAAACAAATGTAAGACGGATATTTTTTTCATAAAATATTAATTTGGTATCCTTTGTGTAATTTCGCCACTTATATTTTCAAAATTTGTATCTGAACACCATGAACATCAGTAATTGAGTTAAATCATATACACCGGATTGAAGTAAAGGTTAAAGGATTGTTTATTTTCAACATTTCCACAATGCACGAGTGAATGACCTTGGGATTATATTGTGGGTTGAAGTCATTGATTTCGAAGTTATCTTAATCTATATGCTTCATATTTCCTCTCCTAACATAGAGAGCAATGACCCTGTAGCTGACTGTTTAAAATCATAATTCCAATTTTGAATTCCATCGAAACAAGAAATATACTAACTTCTTTCAGGATTTGAAAAACACATACGAGTACTATTCTAAAAGACTAACTAACATAACTTAGCGGTTTCGCGTACCCATTCCTGTGGGAATACGCGGATAAAATACAACTTACTCGTATGTTGCTCCCCGATAATGTAGCTTGTAGTTTGTAGCCCGTGATAACCCAATGGATGGATGGTTTGAATCCGGTCCCGGGCATGCACCATTTTTGCTACGTGCATTTTAATAAATTAAATATCACGTGTGAAGGTAAACATATATCTGAGAATTTTCTTAATTCTCCTAAGTGTGTAAAGTCTGCCAATCTGCATTTGGCCAGCGTGGTGGAAAGGCCTAACCCCACCCTGAGAGGCGACTGGTGCTCAACAGTTAGCCGTCTTTGGGTTGTTAATGAATGTAGCTTTGTATTGTTGAAAGTATTTTTCAAATCGGTCCAGTATTTATTCTTTACATATAAAAATACAAATCTTTCCTCTTTGAAATATTAGTATAGCAATTTGACTCCGTGGTGCGGTGGATTTACATGGCGGAGGTCCTGGGTTCGATCCCCGGCTGGGCAGATTGAGATTTTCTTAATTGGTCCAGGTCTGGCTGGTGGGAGGCTTCGGCCGTGGCTAGTTATCACCCTACCGACAAAAACGTACCGCCAAGCGATTTAGCGTTCCGGTACGATGTCGTGTAGAAACCGCAAGGAGTGTAGATTTTCATCCTCCTTCTACCAAGTTAGTCCGCTTCCATCTTAGATAGCATCATCACTTACCATCAGGTGAGATTGTTGTCAAGGGCTAACTTGTAAAGAATAAAAAAAAGCAAATATGGGATATTTTTATTAACACGATACAACGCGGTATGTAAAACTTATCTGCATGCAACGTGTACGTGGCAAATAGCTAAAATGTTTAACAGAATGTACAAACCACACAACGCCACAGTCTGTCACTGCGGTCTCGCAATAACCCCAATTGTTTAAGATACAAACACAAAATATATACGCGCGCAAACAATTATGTTTGTTTTGGGTTTAACGCAAATGAAGCAGAAATCCTGGGCCCTCACTTCATATTGTAATTGTGCCCGAATTCAATGATATTTTAGGTGGAAACTGATTTATTTATTTTCACTAGCCTGACTGTGAAATGAAATCTTATAAATTACGAGAACGCTCAGTAACAGTAAAAACGAAAATAATAATTTGCTCCCGACCGACTTTTCGGTCACGGCGGCTAATCTCATGGTGAGATTAACCATGTACGCAGGAGATATTATAGTACACAAGTGTATGCGCAAGCACAGGTGCACTCTCTCTTCTCTCACTCTCGAAATCCGATGGGACGACAGACCGACACGACAGAGTACAGGTGCAGGGCCGGAGGCTTTACGTGCTCTCCGAGGCACGGGGGTATACTAACACCGCCAACTTTCCAACTTCAGGCTGCTGTTAAGATTTTCCTTGTAAGAAAAATCCCAATAACTTATTTTTTTTTATTGGCCTGACCCGGGATTCAAACCGGACCTGGACCTCATTGTTCGTAGCTGAACCAGCTAACCACGGGACCAATGAGGCAGTAAAAAGGAAAGTAACATTCATATAACCAATGCTATGAAACTGACGATATGTCTTAAACATAAATGAATTTCTGCGATAAAATAACACATGCCGAAATATACTTTGTGATAAATGCTTTTCAATCTTTCAAAAGTAAAAAAACACAGTAAAATTTCTTAGAAGCAGAAAAAGAAGAAACAGTGCACACACGAAAAAACATACAAAATGGAAATAACCAGAACAAAAATGTTTGCATGCAAATGCGGCCTTAATGCTGTAAGCACAAACCTCGATAATAGAGAGAAACCTGCGAAAACAGAGCGGGATAGTTCAGTACATAAATCAAAGTAAAAAATCATTTATTTCAATTAGGCTTAATTTACAAGCACTTTTGAAAATTTTTCAGGTAATGTAGATAAAATTATAATTAACGTCACGAGGGTTTCAAAGATATAAGGAAATTCCTACACAACTCAAATCGAACTTCATATTAAAACAAAATACCTATATAAAATAAAAATAAAATAAAATAAGCTTTTATTACTGCTGGTTAGTTACATGTACATTTTTAAGAATATACATAATTGTTATTCATTAGCAGCTTGTCCTTCGTCATAGGCCTCCCCTAAAGATCTCCACTTTTCTCTGTCCCTCGCCATTCTCATCCATTCAAGACCGGCGACCTTTTTAAAACCATCCTCCCAACGTTTCACCTGCCTTCCTTTATTCCACTTACCATCCCTAGGATACCATTCTGAAATACTTTTTGTCCATTTCTCGCCTTTTTCCCTTTTCCTGTCCATTGCCATTTTAGTGTTTTGTATACTTTAAAAAAAAAAATATATACAATACCACAGACATACTGATACTCACATAAAGCTTCCAATACATAATAAAATTATAACTCTCAATTCGTCCCGATATAACGAATAGCTAAACGGGCTTTGGGGGTGAATCTGAAATTTACAATACAGAGAGTCTTGATAAGCTGTGTGATATTTGCTTTCTCCTTGAATTTACATCGAGAAGATAAACCAATAAATTGATGGGATCAGTGAGAGGTATCTGATCTGTAAGCAATCGTTACCATTCTTTGTCATTCAAATGAGTACTCGGGTGCTTTGGTTTAAATTGAAAGTCATGAAGTGTACTGCTTTAATGGATTAATGATGTTGTAACGTACAGTACAATATATCTAATTTTAAATACCGTTGCAATTTATCTAATTTTAGATACTACTTTAAGTTCAAATCTAGTCCTTGTGAATGACATATAAATGGGATAGATAAACAAAGTAAAAACTTAGCTTGAGTAACTCAGAATATATAAAAATTACTCTCGTTGCTACAGAAGTATTAGCTTCTGTAGTCTGTAGACAAAAGACGATTTTTTTTTAATTAAATTTATTTAATTCATTATTGTACCTTATTTAGATTGTATACTACATCTTAACTTGGTATATTGATATAAACATGAATTGTTTAAATTTCCAATTACATGTGATATGATTTTAAGACTAGCTTTGCTTAGTTTTAAAATCTGCACAGGCGGTTTAACGGTATTTGTATGTTCATCGTCATCATCATCAGCCGATGGACGTCCACTGCCGGGCATAAGCATCTTTTATAGACTTCCAAACACCACGGTCTTGGGCCGCCAGCATCCATCGGCTCGGCAGAGGTCATTTGTATGATCACTTCTACCTAGCAATGAGTTTTATTATTATCATAATTTAACGGCCCAGTACAGGGCCAGGCCTCCCTTTTTATAGGACAAGAGATATGGAGGATAAACCCACCGCAATGCTTCTATGCGAGTTGTCGGGGTTACGGTGATAATGCTATGTTATTGGTTGTTAATTATAATGACCGGATCCGACTAAAGTGCCCTCCAAGGTACGGGGGTGTAACAAAATTCCAGGCTGAAAATTTTACTGAAAAATTATCAGAATAAAGAAGAGGAGGAATGAGGACATGCTTCAATTGTATCTAAATGCCACTATAGTCTAGCAAGTTCGTTGATAACACTCCCATGATGTGCGGACGACGGGGGGAAAGACTGCACGGGTGTGAAATCGTGAGATGATCGGAAGTGAGATGCATCATTTGTAGGTTTGTTATTCATCGCTGCACGCCCCCCGGCCTGCACGGAGCATAGGGAGTGTTACAAACGAAGTTTGCAAGCTATAATAAGCAATCATGTTATACATTACATGCTATTTCTATCCCTAATGAACTTAGCCTACCTTATAAAGATTAACTGAGGCGAGCGTCCCGGTCGGGCAATAACGGGGAAGATTGAATACTGAGCACATATTTGCGATGCTAGCAAATCGTCCCCAAGAGGTACTAACATCGCGAAATGAGACGAACATTTTCGTTTAATGTTTCTTGATAGTTTCATGGTCATGGAAGTAATTCATTTGTTTTAGAATCTGTAAACGACGCGTATTAATATTATTCATTTGCCACATGTTGTTATTGTATATCTGAGTTTAAATAAAAGGCGAAACGGAACGTGTGTAGCAAACGTCAGTAAAATCAAAACGTCACTCGTTGACAACCAATTTGAAAACTAACGACTCTTCCTCCACCCGAGCAACGGTCACCACACACGTCTCCAAAGAAATAAGCCGATTTTACCAAAAGCTGTGTTTTTATTGAGCCTGGCCTTTACAGAATCTGTATACAAATACATATACAGGGTGCTGGGGAGTATTTTCCATAACCCTGGGGTTATAATTTTACCGAAAATTAAATCAAAATGTTCTAAGAACATAATTGTTTTAAATATAATATTTTCGGAGTAAATAATATTTCTTTTGTAAATGGAATTTAAGACATTAAAATGTGTCACTTATACGCATCCATATAATTATGACGTAGTCTAACTTTGAAATCTTAAAATTCAAGTATAGAAAAAGGTGTGTATTACATGGGTAGTCGTAATTATTTGAATTACTTTTTATAAAAACAAAGTTTTTATTTTTTAGATAAAAAATATAAGTTATGCAGTGTCGGCTCCTAATATAACTGGATTCGTCAACACTTTAAAGTTATGGGAAATACTCCCCAGCACCCTGTTTAAATTCACAAATACATATATCCGCCAGACATAGACTAGTAGACACACGCGGTTTCACCCGCGTAGTTCCCGTTTCCGTAGCAATACGGCGATGAAATATAACCTATAACTCCCAAGGATAGAGAAGCTTCCCAACAGTGAAAGAATTTTGCAAATCGTCTCAGTAGTTTCGAAGCCAAATAAACAAACAATCAAACTAGTCGGGAAAGACTGCTAGGAGTAGGTACGACAATAGACCAAAGGGGCGTCGAGCGAACCACCACCCCTCGGTTATGAGACCAACCGCTCTTACCGTTGGACGTGGAGTTGGACGGGGATGGGAATATTGGTCATATCATAAAAGATATGACCAATATTCTTTAAAAAAAATAATCTTAGATTGCACCGTCACTTAATATGAGGATCGCAGTAAAGGTTTCGCTGAAAAATACTATAAAAAAAAATAAGCGGGTTCAACCAAAAAGTCTTTTCAGCTCTTTTAAAAGTATAGATTAGTACTTAACCAAGGTTTAACAAACTATTGGGTAACATTTTGATTTTTTGATAAGACAAGCCTAGCTAATTCGTAGCTAGTGTTGCTGAATTACTGCCTTATTATCGATGTAGATCGATACGAAGACAACTCTTAAATTTCGCACGGATCTTGTCATCAACAGCCACAAATATTTGCCGTCGACCAAGATGTAGCGCACCGTCCTAAACAAACATCCAGACACGAACCCAGCCGTGACTCAAACACTGTTTTCTGACAAAGGACGTCTTGAATATTAACATGGACCCGGGACCCCAAAATAAAGAACAATGGATTTTCGTGTAAAGCGAAATTTACATCAGAGTTGGTAAACTTTGCAATCCTTTGAAACTTAATGCCATGATAATAAGTTTTGGAATGTAATTATAAATAGTTAATTAAAGAGAACAAGATTTTCAAACTACTTTATAAAATACCTACATCAATGTACCTGCTAATGAAGTCTGAAAATACTTACGCTAGAATATCTCCTCTGACCACACTGAAATAATACTTACAGAATAATAATATGCTTTACATTTTATTTTACACAATATGTATAATAACTTTGTAATATAAACCTTGCGAAAATTAATTAAATTTAAATGTTATTTCCATTTGTTATCAGTATTATTCATTTCAGGGGTAGGAATAGGGTAGGGACGAAGTCGCGGGCCTCCGCTAGTCAATAATAATCTTTTGAACATAAAAATGGAATCGACTTTAAAGTCGTATTTCAGTTATTTTGATTTTAACACAAAATTTCTAAACCGATTTCTATGAAAATTAAATAGGACCAATCTGGAAGTAAAATCTTTTGAACAAAATAAAGTATTTTCAAAATTGATTAATAAATGACGAGGTTATAAGGTAATAAACATTAAAAAAAAACATACGCCGAATTGAGAATCTCCTTAATTTTTTGAAGTAGGTTAATAAATCACTTTTATTAGTCACAGCTAGACAAGGAAACAAAAACTCGTCTCTTTTATTGATGGGGGTTATCTATAAACCCTACGAATATGAGCCCTAATAATAATATTTCCTAAAATTGATCTTTCCTAAAAAGTATCAAAATACTTGGACCTTGCTCACGAGATTACCTCCATGTGGAATGTTGAGGCAACTATTTATTATTGTTCCGATAGTTGTTTCAGTCACTGGTCTTATAGAGAAAAGCATCGACCAACACCTTAAGAAGCTTTCGCTTAACTGTTGGATCAAGAGTCGGATACAGAAGGCAGTGATTCTTGAGACGGCGCGTATTGTGAAGAGGTTCCTTACTCTGGAGCCCTGACCACCGGTTGCTTGGGCACTCAATGTCCCGCAGGGTTATTTTTTTTTATAAATTTTTAATAGTGTTTTGTTTTTATTATTATTGACATTGTTAAAAATTAAAAAAAAGAACTAATAAATAAATGAGAGAGCGTTATATTTCCCTTTATCTTTCATAATCTATTATGAAACATCAAGGGAAATCTCTTGGTCTTTCATAAATACGGAACTCCTTTATTCTGTACACGAGTTTCACTTAACCAATTTGTTTTTTAAGCGGAACGTTCGCGAGGATTGTGCAACGGAGATTTGTAGCTACTGTTTTATGGTTTCCCGGTTATTTATTGTTCGGTGTTCAGACCGCAAATTTGAGTGTGGATTAAGGTTTTATTGTGGTAGAGAATAACAATTTATGAGCTGTTCTGTGTTATGAGTGAATGCTTAGGTGCTTTTTTGTTAATTATAGGCACGTTTTACCTATATGAGCCAAATTTTAACGTGTATTTCCAGTGTTTTTATACCTGTCAACTGTGGACGAATTTCCGCAGAAAGTCCTACACGGCAATACGCGTGCAATACAATGATGCATTTCGCTTTTTGATGGGTCTGCCTAGATATTGCAGTGCCTTAGGCATGTTTGCAGAATCGGGAGTGCTTGAATTTTACGCGTGGCCTCCTTCTGGGAGAGACTTAGAACAGCGCGTAACAGCATTCTACAGACTGTTTGTGACTCAAAATAGGAAATATGTACACAACTCAAGGTTAGTTGTGGTAGTATAAAAACTATATATACCTACATAAATATATAATGGAATTAAAGACAAAATGTGCATGTGTGCGCTCAGTGTAGCCAGGATCACTTTTTACGGTGATTTTGTAGGCACGTAACCGATAGTATAAAATTATCATTGGCCAAAGCTCCGAAAAATAATGAGAAGAAAATAAAATTATTTTTCCATTCTTCGAAAAAGAATTAAAACGAAAAATAGAAAATATCTAAGTGCAGGTAATATAAAGAAATGCGAATTCCATGTTGACTGGGGAATCAATAGAGGAACGGCCGGACATGTCCTGCCAGACTGCCAATTAACACGAGTCTGAAGGGATATAGTATAGTCCCCTTAACACGAAAAATAAGCAGATATCAATGTTTTAATTTAAAGGTTAGTATGGTACCAAGTATTGTACAGAAAAACGTTATTATTAATGAAAATTAGTACATAGTTATTTATTTAGTTTTAGTTTGGTACTACTAATTAACAAGTAGTGGAGGAGGAGTGGTAAAGAAATACATAAAACCAGCATTGTCTGTCCATTAATTGGACCATTGTCATCGCCTTCAAAGTGATATAAAATATTATAATATTTTCTTTTACTTATTAGTTTTCTGCATACGTTTGTGTTTTTGAAATTGGTACTATTTTTTAAATTATTTATTATATAAACAGCACAGACATTGTTAAAAAATATACATCATTTCGTCGCAAAGGTTTCTGATTTTCAATAATATAAAAAACATGACTTTAAAAAAAATCATCAAAATCGGGGGAAAATGCTCTATTGATTCAACAAGATTTATTCCTTGCAACAAGATGTGTCTTTGAAATATTTCCTAATGTCCAGTAGAGAACTTATTTCCCGTAATTTAAAAAAAACCGACGATGTGTAGCGCGCTGTAGTCACGCTTGTATTGACCAAAGATTACAATGTATTGTATTGACTTCAAACGCAGTCCTTGCGCTCTTCTGTATAAACAATAATCTCTCTTTTGTACCTTGACGGCCTTATGGCTCATTATACCTTTTGTGACTTATACAGAAATTTACGGACGATATTAATCGGTGTACAACTAATATTATTTAAACGGGTACCTACATACCACGATAAAACGATGAGTTTTTTAATGTCGATATTTCGACCCAGTTGCATGGATCGTGGTCACGACGGGACTAAAGTTGCGAGATGCGAAGTTGACATCAGCTGTTAGGGGCAGAACCGATCTACCAATTTCTTTCTTGTTCTTTTTTCTCTTTTTTTCAACAACCTCACGTTCTTGTCTGTTTAGGCTTTTGTTTTTAGGTTTTTCGCAGCGCCCTCTTGGTTTGCACAATTCTACCAACGGATTCCACTCGCTGGCTAGTTTGAAACCATCTTCCCGATTGAAATTATTGTATTTTCGAATTTCAATGGCTTCTCGAACTACTCAGGGCATATAAAGGCGGTCCGTGGAAAGAATGCGTGGGTTATAGATCTCGATCCAATGTTTAGCTCCCGGTTCTAGAATGTGATCAGCTATCGCAGACTTTTGTTTTATCGTGATATGTAAATAATATTCGTAATGAACAACCACGAAATAAGTTTAAAATCTTTAGTGTAACTTCACAAAACTTGAAGTCACTATTTTCGCTACTATTTTCTTTTAAATTTATATTATAATGCGAAAGGTCGTCAAAGAAAGATTGTTTTGGTAGGCAAGGGCCAGGCAATATGCGCGTTTACACATAGCTCCGCGCGAATGTGTAATTAAACTCACCCACAGTAATTACGCGCAGTGTTTACGCATTGTTAGCTTTTGCTAATTGGGCAGAGTTCCGAGTCAACCGAAATTGTTCAATAGTGCTTGTCTTCTACACTATTTTGTTTTACGGCAATTAATTACTTAGAGATTTTAAGGTTAGATTCAAATACCCATACCAAAGCCAAACACGATGTGGAATTTTTATAATAACTTGCTTGTCATTTTACACCTAATTAAAATTTTAACTCACAAGTTTCTAAATAATGACAATAAGTTTGATTAATAAGCTTAGAACAGCAACATAGATAATATTTTTCATCCGAAAAAAACAGAGAAACACAGAAAAGGCTAACAATTCGACGTGTATATTTTTATTTATGAACACGTGTAACTTTTTACTGAGTAGTCCCATTTTAATAATTTTTTGAATGACATTTTATAAAAATAAAAAAAAATAGCAAACTCTTCGTACTAGGCATGAAATGACATGCGTTTTCTATGTTAATTTTTAATTTGTTTGTTGATAAAAATTCCAAATCGAGTTTGGTTTTAATTTATGCGACCAGTGATGAGAAATTTAAACATCGTCCAATGGCGTCGGAGTGGCCCAGTCCCATCTCTTTCGTACCAACGCAATAAAAGAGATAGCAGTATTTCCGATTGCGCCGCCATTGGTTGAATTTTGTGTATTTCTTTCACGAGATTATCTTGTTGGTCGAGATTAAAGCCGCTGGTGTATAAACAAGAGAATTGAAACGTCGGTTAAAGTAGATAAACTCTGTAAAATAATTAAAAGATGCCAAGCAGGGTAATTCACTATTTTTGACGTATATAGCCTACCTATTCCGTAATTGAGATTATAAGTAACAAATATCATCTGGTGCCTATTGGATAACATACAGTAATCACCAAGATGACAGTTCCCAATTTATTTGATGTTTACTTTAATAGGTTGATAATTAAGACCAAAATAGTAAATAGACCAGCTGACGATAGAAATTACCTATTCACTCTATATTATAGTTGCTACACTGCTCATAATGCCGTACTAGTTTTGACGAATAAATTCTGAATACCTACAAATAATATTTTGAATTTTAATGCGATTTTCAGGACTCGCGGTAGTCTGCGAATAACTTTAAATGTAATTTCTCAAACATGCACGGTACGTTTGTAATTAGAAAGATCGTTACGGTTCCGAAATTTAATTTTGGCGGCAAAGCTTGCTCAAAGGGAATTGAAAATTAGGATGAACGGATATCGTTTGGAAACACAATGTGATCGAATTTAAAGTTGAGATTGCATAGGAGTTTAAATTACATATACGGCGGAGACGAATTTGCCCCACAGTATTTTGTTCAAACAATTTAATTAATCTTTTTAGCGCTAAAGTTATCGTGAGATTTTAACATCTATATGCTCAGTGGCGTGCACTTCATAGATGCAAAAATGCGCCGCCTACTATAAAGGACCTAAATAGCGAAAGGAATTTTCCACTTTGTACGTATAGTGCATACCCTATTTAAAAGGGTTGTGCACGCCAAAGGATATGCTGTGATGACGTGATACAAAATTGAACAATCATTCTATCCTACTAATATTATAAACGCGAAAGTTTGTATGGATATTTGTTTGGATGTTTGTTACTCTTTAACGCCGCAACTATTTGGCTAAAATTTGGAAAGAAACTAGACTTTACTCTGGATTACCACATAGGTTACTTTTCATCGCGGAAAACCCCTTGGTTCCCAAAGAATTTGCGAAAAACTAAAAAACACGCGGACGAAGTCGCGGGCGTCCGCTAGTTTTTTTTTGTAAAATAATCTACCTACTAATAAAACAACACAACTTACAACTCAAATTCGGCTTTTGTGGCTCTTGCTTCTTGTAGCGGCGTTTGTGGCTGTCGCGTGTGTGGATTTAAGCTCCATAGAATACATGGCAAATACCCCGACACGACTTTTTGCTTCCATCGTGTCATCAATTAAGTGAGATCACTACCTACTGCACTAACACTGACGTTTCATAATAGACTATGAACCTGCCTAAAGCCTAAAGGCTGAATTTCTCATATCCTCCTAGCATAGGTATACCTAAGTTCGGTAACCAATTATGGTGCTTGTGTTGTGGTGGCTTTGAAAGGAAGCATGTTTCAAGTGTCTCCAGACCCTCAACCGTCCAAGACTAGAGCGTATTTTTTTTTTATTTTATTTTTGAAGTTTGAGATTCGGAGATGTTAACTTAATTTAGCCTAATTAAAATAAATTAATTTAGACAATTTAAAAAAACTCATATAATGATAAAAACATGTGCCCAGTCGCTAGTTGCAGCTACACAGTAGCGCCGTAACGCGTTACGTTACGAAGCTGTTTAACTTCCCATAAGATTTTAGCACAAGTCTAATTCTGGGACACATTCAGATGTGGACTCCTGGAATCTGCATTCATAGCCACCGCGAGCCAAATTCCAGGCTAACGTAGTTACCTATGTAGGAGCATAGACTAACAAACTATATAAATGAGGTAAGTCTCGCTACCACAGGCTCTCTTCCTATAACCCTATTCCAAACGAAATATCAATTTCAAAGAGCAATATTCCTTGTTGCATCAGCACTTCGCGTAAATTGTATAAATACGTCCCAATGCACTCCAATATATCGGCTTACTATACAAGTATCAAGAAACGAATCAAGATTCGATCCGGCCCTGACTCGGAGAAATAGGTCAAGATATTTATCGACACAGTTGTCTAGTCTGAAACTAATATAGCTAAAAGTTTCCACGTTAAAGAAGCTACCGTAATCCGTACCGAGCTATCAGAAATGGTGTAGCATTGGCTGGGAGGTGCAGTGCCCCGGGGCACTGAAGCTCGGGGGCCCTCGAATCCTTACCAAATAATCTTGATCGAACTGAACTATCGAAAATTCCTTCCATTTTCAAAAAGTATGACAGGTTGCAACCCGACTTTAATCATGGCAACGTAAATAAACCCTTCAATCTTTTCTAAGGCTCAGAGTCACACAGCGGGTGATGGAACGAGCTATGTTAGAAGTATCTCTGCGTGATCGAATCACCGACATAGCTCAACGAATTGCGAAACTTAAGTGGCAATGGCGGGGGGGGGGGGGGGGGGCACACGTTGGGGTCCCAAAGTGCTGGAATGGCGACCCCGCACTAGTAACGCAGTGTTGACCGACCCCCCACCAGGTGGACTGACGACATCAAGCGAGTCGCAGGGATACTCCACCGACTTATTTCTGTCGCCGACCTGCATCGCTGTGTCCAGTATAAAACATTTTGGTTGGCGATGAAATTACAGGCACACGAGGCTTAACATCAAGTCTTAGCTTACAGGATAAGAGGTGGTTCATTGTACGCCTTAGTCCTTGGTCCTTGGCATGACGTCCTGCGATGCTCTGATCTGCGATACAATGGTTTTCCACTTAAAATCAGGTAAAACATATTTTTAATCCGTCTACTAACACTATAAAAAAGCTTAGGTAAGGACAAATTACCCTACTTGTACATAATATGTTTTCTGTGCTATTAGTAAGAGCAGAAATACCCTCCAATTGCAGTTTTTCGATTCCACTAGAACTTCATTACCTAATTAACAATTATTATCTACTATTCATTAATGTTCGTTTTAATTTTGAAAAATGTATTAATTCAACTAAATGAATGAGTATTGTGAATTAAAATAATTACTTATTAAGAAAATAAAAAAGTTGACAGTGTATAAATCCTCAAATGAAAGGAAGAAAAATGTTAGAACACATAAAATGGGGTGACAATTTTATTAAAAACATAATTAAATGCAAAGTAGAAGGGAAACGCGGTGAAAAGATATAAATTATACTTGGCCTTACTCCTCCACGCTTTTATTATCATTTTCATATGGATCAAATTAAAAAGATGAATACCGGTAATAAGTTAAAATATCTAAACTGAAATAAAAGATGGGAATTGTGATGGAATTTCTTTTTTTTAAATGAAGTTTTTTTTTTATTGAGAAAGAATACAATATGGAACTAATGCTAACTTATCCTAATAAATATACAAATCATGCCCACGTGGAATGGTGGCAAGAATACTGACTGCATTTCCGCACTGGACAGCCAGACTGATCCTTGAATGAGCCAGCCCTTCTGTCACCAGTCAAGGCAACTAACCGCGGTGAAATTAAAGTATAACGTAAAATAAGATACGGTGTAGGATTCTCTGAAGACCAGACTTTTGTGTATGTATAAATAAGAGAAAAGGGAGTACTTCATATTTATAATCTATCTCCGTGCCAAAGTTCATCCAGCTTTGTTCAGGTATCCAAACATTTTTTGTCCAGTCTATCATGCGCTAACGACATATTTCTTGAAGATAAAAGACATTGTCGACCAATAGCGGTGGAATTGAAAGTATCGCTCTCTCTTTTATTCCATCACAATAAAAGAGAGAGCCATAATATTCATATACCGGTTGACAATATGTCTATTATCTATCTCTTTAAGATATATCTCGTGGTGGGCATTCAAAGCACCTATCGGCTGTTAATGATCTATGTATATTATATGCATACCAACTTAGCATTTAGTAGAATACTAGCGGACCGCGACTTCGTCCGTGAATTTTCCAGGATAAAAAGTAGCCTATGTGTTAATCCAGACTATAATCTATCTCTACTTCAAATTACAAGTGAATTGGTGCAGTAGCCGAGGCTTGAAAGAGATTTGATCCATGGATTTTTTCGGGATAAAAAGTAGCCTATATGTTAATCCAGAATAAAATCTATTTCCATTCCAAATTTCAGCCAAATCTCTTCTGTAGTAGAGTAACAAACATTTAGAGGCGTCAATGAGTAACAAATATACATCCATACAAACTTTCGCGCTTATAATATTAGTACGATTAGTTACATTACCATAAGGACGCGGGTTTAAATACAATTTCCGATATTCTATTATTGAAAGAATCCTACTAAAAAAATAAAAAAATGAAATGTGACGTGCAACGAAATTGAATTCTGCATCGTAATGCGAATGATTCCACAAATAGTACGTGGAAGCAGCAATAAATTAGTGAAAAATGTGAATCGGGGCTATCTGTAGCGGCTCTCATCAATTAAATATTTGTGCGCCATTAGCGCAGGTGGCAGCCGACGTAATGGAAGCCATTAGAGCTGCCCTCCGCTCAGCCGCACCCGATTTATTCTGTACATTGGCTGCAAATTATTTAGGACTGGTTAGCTAGACTCGGACGTCTTGAGCGACTGAGATTGATCGCACACACAAAGTAATATCATCAATCAATCAATCAATCAATCAATCAATTTATTTATTTGCAGATACATGCATTATACATATAGGTGGTCGGTCGGATGTAGATGGTAAATGTATCTTGCCAATTTTAAAATTTACATCTTTACATTAATTTTATAAGTAAACATTTTATAATTATATTACTAAAAATAGTTAGTGTGTACATTTTAATTATGTAATATTTAATTATAATAAGAAAAGATTAAACATGTGTCAAAAAAAATATTGTATATTATATATTTATATAATAAAAAAAATTAAAATATGTATGAAAATAACAATAATATCATCAAGGGCTACTGCTGAATCAGCCGTGTCTGATACGGGGCCCCCGGACTACAGGGTCCCTTACGTGTGAAAGCAAAAAATATTAAAATGTAATCCACAATCTCACTTAACACGTTTGCTGCGGCACTGATTTTTCTGTACTTTCCTCTAGTGCGGTACGAGGCTTTTTGCACTCATACTAAAACTCTGTAGTGTGGTACGAGGTCTATCGACCCCGTAACCCTTGAAGACGCTGGACTTACGAGGTCAATTGACCTCGTACCGCAGCGTACATTTTAACTTATCAACATTTTTTTCTATCTTTACAAGTTAGCCCTTGACAACAATCTCACCTGATGGTAAGTGAGACCTGGAACAAATTAACAAAATCTCAATTAGCCCAGCCGGGAATCGAACCCAGGACCTCTGTCTTGTAAATCCACCGCGCATATCACTGCGCCACGGAGGTCGTTATTTCAGCAATGAAAAAAGTAATAAAAGCAATCTCTTTTTTTCGGGTAAAACGTGCGCTCAAAAGTTGAAAATATCGTACGTAACTTAAGTCACTGTCATATTTATTTTAAGTGAGCATTTTTGCTTCTTTTGGAAGAAATCTTAACCCTTCATTTGGGTCTCCAAATAATTTTGATACAAGGCTCGCTACGCCACTGATCATCTTAATATCAGCCTATTTTAACAGCACACTAAAGGTCAGGTCTATAATAGGAGAGGGGATAAGGAGCTTACACCCACCACGCTGCTACAATGAGGGTTGACGGGCTTTGGGTGATTATTGGACTATTGTCATACCCACTCCTAACACTGTCTTTTCACCGACTAATAAGAGGGGAACTGGAATATTGGTCATACTTTAAAGATAACGCAAACATTCTTTTTTAAAAATATAAAGAAATAATTAGTATCTACTGTGTATATCCGGGAACCACAAAGCAGGGTCTGTGATGCCCTGATCTTCGTCATTTTATAAAAATTGAATGTTGGTCAGCCAAAGCTTTTATCATAGGTAAGATAACGTGATCGGTTTTTAAATAAATGGAAAACTATAAGTACCAGCTGCAGGTTTAAAAAATATCACAGAGTTCCTGTGATATCATTAAAAAACTCTAAGTGACTTTAAGGTAGGTGCCTATTATCTTCAACTTTGTTCAGAATCTTCCACTAAAACCCGCTTATCTATCGAAGCGTACACCGCTTTCTAATTAATAATTAATTTTCCTTTGTATTCTCTCAAGATTTATATCGCACTGCTATAAAAATTCTAAAGAAAATTCTAAACTTAAAATCAAAAAATTTAGTGCTTAACCAAAAATAACATTTCTTATTAATTGATTATGAAACACGGCTAAAACTCACGTGTTATTAGGTCGAGTCGAGTATAGTTTCGCCCTTAGTCATGAGCTGGTTCTTGCAACGCGGCATAATCCAAACTGCGAGGCGACGGCCCGGCGCGCTGCTCGCATCGCGCGCTGGGAGAGGGGTTGAGTGGTGGGGAGTGAAGGTTCCATTACATTCTCCGACTGTTCATTAATGTCATCTTCATTAGACTCGTCTTCTTATAAGCAATCCGTGCCGCTTGGATCGTGCCGCGTTGCAAGAACCAGCTCATGCCTAAGGGCCCCATATGGGTTCGAAACTAGTCGGGCATACTTCGACCTAATATCACGTGAGTTTTAGCCGTTTTTCATATTCAGATACTATGAACAACACTCACAATAGTTTAAATTCTGAAAAACATTTCTTACTGGCATATAAGACTCTCGACCCGGAAATCAGTAATAACGGGCGTGGAAGCACACAAGAGTCGAACAGAGCGGTTTCGTTAAATCAGCGAAGTGAAAGGAATCGACTCCAGTTGGATCCGAGCCCAGCGACGTCGTGTCATTGAGATTGCACCGATTTATTCCTTCTGTGCTGGCTTGTACTGTCTTCACTCTCTGTATTATCGTTCGTTATCAACCCATATTCGGCTCATTGCTGACCACGAGCCTCCTCTCAGTATGAGAGAGGTTTATAGTATAGATAATTCGCTACAAAACAGCATGCTTTCAAAATTTTATGAGTAAATTTCAATGTTTATCCAAAAACAAATACACTAAGAACTATCTATCTATCTACCAGCTCATAGAGTCAGACCAATACCAGAGATTATCCATTCAATATACATATTTAAGAAAAAAAATATTAAAATTAAACATTTTGTTTAATTTTAATCTCTCTAACTCGTACTACAGCAACTTTGGTCGTTCCGAGACTTGGTCGCTAACTATGGGCGACCACTCAGCAGGTCATGGAGCGAGCTGGGGTTTCTCTGCATGATCGAATCAGAAATGAGGAGATCCGCAAACGAACTAAAGGCACTGATATAGCTCTGCGAGTCACGAAGCTGAAGTGGAAATGGGCAGGCCACATAGTTCGAAGAGCCGATGGACGTTGGGGTCCCAAGATGCTGTGATGGCGACTCCGCACCGGAAAGCGCAATGTTGGTCGACCCGCCACTAGGTGGACCGAAGACATCAAGCGGGTTGCAGGGACCATCTGGATGCTGGCGGCTCGAGACCGTTTTGTTTGGAAGTCCATGCAAGAGGCCTATGTCCAGCAGTGGACGTCCATCGGCTGATAATGGTGATGATGATGAATGACTATATTTTACAGAAACATTTTATATAAGAAATACTAAAACGATATTTTTTTCTTTTAGCATTTTATTCATTTTGAAATAAACGATGTCTTTTTAGCGTTCAGTTATAAGCACTTCCGCAGTATTAATTTCAAGGAAGAGAGAACAAAGAACTATTTCTATTACTAATGCTCCCGAGCTAAGAAACTGAGTAATTCTCGGTGAAAGTATACAAAATTTTAGTGTTTTAGTTCCAAAGTGCGATAGCCAACTTTTATGAATCTGGTCATTACCTGCTCTCTACACTTCAGAAACACGTTATTTTTTTTTTGCCGTTAAACCACGATCATTGTTATTAATCTATACTAAGATTATAACGCTAAAGAGTTTGTGTTTGTTTGAATGCGCTAATCTCAGGAACTACTGGTCCGATTTGAAAAATGATTTCAGTGTTACAAATCTAATGAGGAAGGCTATATATTATCCCCGTATTCCTACGGGAACGGGAACCACGCGGGTGAAACCGCGCGGCGTCAGCTAGTATCTGATATCAATACCTAATACATACGAGTATCTATACTTAATATTATAAATGCGAAAGTAAGTCTGTCTGCCTGTTAGCTTTTCACGGCTAAACCGCTGAACCGATTTGAACGAAATTTGTTATAGAGATAAAGTGCACATTGGAGCAGAAAACAGGTTATTTCTGTACCGGAAATTACGCAAAGAAACAGTTTACCATTAAAAAAAACAGATTTTACGCGAACGAAATTGCGGGCGTTCTCTAGTATAGGTACATATAATTATGAGTAGGTACTCGTATAATCAGATTTAATTATAATTTGTCAGAAAGCATTAAGTACTTAAAAGCCCGGGAACATACAAATCATTTATGCAATAAATATGTTTTAAAGATGTAGTAAAAGAACAAAATATTGAATCCTTTTTCCATGTAAAACGGAAAATTTTAAAAAGTATTTACAACTGCGCGTCGGTATCCAAACCCGCGTAGGGACAAATAACGCTTTCTACCGATGTGAGGTCCCTAAAGAATTTGGCTGTTTGTTACCTTTTCACAGTTAAAGCGCTAAAACGATCTGCTGAAATTTGACGTAGCTATAACTTGCACCCGGGAGACAAACGCGGTCTACTTTTAGCGTTAAAATAAAAACTCTCTTGTATATAGGAAAAATCTCGGAAATATATGAGATTATTGTTATTATTTTCACGGTAAAATTATGTTATAAAGGCTTAACCCTTATGTATTTAATCTTCTCCTTTTTTCTCTCTTTTTAAAACATAACTGATAAGCAAGTATAACTGATAAGCAACAGTCCAACGAGCAGTAACTTAAGTCAGCCATTGACGGTCAATTATTCTCACGTTTCTGCAGCACAAACGGCAGCGAAGACGTTTCATAAGTCGAGCCGTCATGTACGCAGTGACCATTACACGATCTGTGTGCCTAGTGGGAGTTTTCAATATTTTCATACTGTTACTATCACGTTGACGTTTACGCAAATTTATATGGAATTGAAACAGTTGTGCAGTAGTGCCACTAGATGGCGTTGTTTCAATTCCTTAGAAATTCGCGTTTACGTTACGTGACGGTAACAGTATCAAACCGCCACTAGGCCCTCAGTTAAGTACCTATAGTCGTGGGTGCTTCAGAAACGTGAGAATAATTGATCGTCATTGGTATCTGTCAGATTTGATTCCATTCAAAGTTATTTTTAACAACAAGACAATAAAGAATTTTAGAAATGATGAAAGTTTAGATGTCGATTTTAATGAAACAGTCTTGAAATTGTAGTTGAATTTTAGTTTAACTTAATCTTGTATTTTTTTCCTAAAACGCTATTCATCATTACTCTAAAGTAATACTTTAGAATCACATACAAGTAGTTTTAACACATACATACATATATTTTACTTGTAAGACACAAGACTAAGTTACCAAAAGCTTACAAAGTATAGGCAGTTAAAAATAAACAAATAACAATTTAAGTTTACCACTTAACATTCAACGGACCAACTATTCCCCGCCATTATTTTATGAGTACAAAATAGTATCCGGCCGTAATAGCTTAGCCGGCAAAGAGCAAACAAGTGTTCATTAAACACTTGTGAACAATTAAAGCCGCGAGCCGGGAGAACAATGCGCGCTTATTTAACGCAAACTGTCGCCAAACAAAAACCTTAAAACCACTACTACGTGCAAACAAAATCCTTGTTTGCCTGAAAATTTCGCCAAAAGTTTCGTTTGGTCAGCCAGTCAGCAAATGGCGTGACGTAGATAGAGACGACTAAATTGGTTAATTTAGTCTGGGCATTTTTTCTGATCCATGTAGTTTGCAATTGAACATTGAGACTCAATTTAGGAAAGCCACACAACAGATGAAAATAGAGGTTGACGTTACATGATGCAATTATTAAATAGGTCAAGAGGTGAACCGAAGTCAGAGAAGTTCAAGGATGGGACCACAGCCGTTGTACTAAATTGTCGTACCTATTCCAAGCCCGCGCTGTTCGCTTTTAGATAAGTGATTAGGGGAAACATTGGTGTAAAAAAAATATAATATTTATTACTATGCAACTTGCTCGCTAACTACGGGCCTCATAAGAAGGCTCAGAGTCACATAGCGAGCGATGGAACGAGGTATGTTAGGAGTATCTCTGCGTGATCGAATCAGAAATGAGGAGATCCGCAGAAGAACCAAAGTCACTGACATAGCTCAACGAGTTGCGAAGCTGAAGTGGCAATGGGCGGGGCACATAGTTCAAAGAGCCGATGGACGTTGGAGTGCTGGAATGGCGACCCTCCACCAGGTGGACTGACGACATCAAGCTAGTCGCAAGGATTCGCTCGATGCAGGTGGTTCAGTATCGTGATGTTTGGAAGTGGCCTACAAAAGGCCTGTGTTCTGCATTAGACGTTCATCAGCTGATATGATGATGATGATGATGATGATGATGATGATGATGATGATGATGATGATGATGATGATGATGGCTATGCAACATAAACAAATACCTTTATGGCTTGATGGACACAGGTATATATAACTCAATATCGCATAAAGTGGCGGTTAAGACACTTAGCCTTATCGCCGTCGATATTTTAATTAGGTATTACTACACACTTCGTTAATCCTACTGCTTCATCTTAGTAAGCAATGAAACTAGGTATCATCATTATTATCAACCCATATTCGGCTCACTGCTGAGATCGAGTCTCCTCTCAGAATGAGAGGGTTTTTAGGAGGGAGGCAGACTTCACACACGCAGATAATAATTAAGAAAATTCTCTGGCATCACGATGTTTTTCCTTCATCGTTTGAAACACGTGATATTTAATTTCATAAAATGCACACAACTGAAAAGTTGGAGGTGCATGCCCTGGACCGGAATCGAACCCACACAATCCGGAATCGAAGCAGAGGTCCTATCAGAGGTCATATCCACTGGGCTATCACGGCTCAAACGGCGACGGCCTCCGTGGCGCAGTGGTATGCGCGGTGGATTTAATGACGGAGGTCCTGGGTTCGATCCCCGGCTGGGCCGATTGAGGTTTTCTTTATTGGTCCAGGTCTAGGTGGTGGGAGGCTTCGGCCGTGGCTAGTTACCACCCTACCGACAAAGACGTATCGCCAAGCGATTTAGCGTTCCGGTACGATGTCGTGTAGAAACCGAAAGGAGTGTGGATTTTCATCCTCGTCCTAACAAGTTAGCCCGCTTCCATCTTAGATAACATCATCACTTACCATCAGGTGAGATTGTAGTCAAGGGCTAACTTGTAAAGAATAAAAAAAAAACTGACTAGGTATTACCTTGCGGTATTCAACTACAAATCCTGTAAACGAAATTGTAAAACGTTCCCTTGAATAAAAAAATACACAACCAAATTCGCGGCTCCACAAAAAGCAATAAACAATCGGTCAGCTATAAAAGCAGCAACAAATCTCCGACACAGCACCTCGGGCAAACGTTTCGCTCAAAAAAATGAAAACAATTAGCACCCAAGCGCAGCCTGTGCCAGAAAACGGTAGACAATTTATTTCCAATCGGTACAAAAGCCTGCAGCACTGGCGATATTACATGTAACTTTGTCAGGAAAATATCGGGGAAATCCCAATTTATTTGGCCCCGGAATCTGGAGTGCCAACGAATTCGAATAATTTTCGTGTCTGTCATATTTTTATTTATTTCGCTGTGATTGTTTATGTATTGGCGTGCGACTATCGATAATATCGATAATGGATTACTTCATTCAATTCTCAAACTTTATTACAAAAAAATATCGTATCACCTTAAAAAAATTGTTTTTAAATTAAATATTAATATTAGGTTTAAAAGTGTAGATACACGGCTAAACACATAAATAATTTCGAAGTATCTAGAACTACGGGTTTTTCTATTTTAATATTATGGAAAAGACTAACAATAGTAAAATAATTGTTAGTACATCTACCCAAGATTACTTATTAATTAATTGGTCACCTATCTAATAATCTATGAAAAAATTTAATCAATCTATTTATTATTGGCTGAATAAATAATCCACCTATTAAAACACCAATGTTAATTTTCCCATGAAGGTTTTTTCAGAAAAAATTTTGACAGTCGTAAAAATCGATATACTTTTTATATAACTTTTTATTTATTAAATTTTATTATTTTATTTTAAATCCTTAAATTGCGCTCAATTTAAAGATTGAATTTATTCTTTATCACACTTAATTTCTGTAATTTATTTACCTATTTTTTAATTTTTTAATTTCATGATACAAGAACAACAATTTGGCTTATCATAAAAAAGTAAAATAATAAGAAACTCGTAATATTCTAACTTTATTAAATTTCCATTCATAATTACTTGGTTCTTTTCATCAATTCTGCAATAGCATCTTGAAACAGCCGCCCTATCCTATTGTAGAGATTTCTTTGACCAACTGTATTTTAATGCCCACTTCTCTGAAGCAAATCAAAAGCTTCTTGGAAACCGATGTATTTAATTAGATTAGAGGCTTTATAAATTGTAGTTTGTTTTTATAAGTACAACCGCATTTTCATTATTGAATAACAAATATATTAAAAAACAAACATATGTCATATATTTATGTTTATGCGTCATATGTTTAATTAGTTTTTAAACTCAATATAATCTTAAATATATTAGACATAAATAAACCTTATTAGAGTGTGTTGAACATAAAATATTTGTATATACTACTATATGAGTAACAAATTGACTGTAGACCAAGAGCAGTGACCAGATCGTTGACTGAATTCCTATTTGTAGATTTTGATAACAAAGCTGATACTTAATTTGGCTAAGTTAGAAGTTTGACTATTCAAAAAGATACTAGTAGCTTGGGCACTAAGCCTTGCTGTCCAATACACGAAGTTTTAATTTAAATGTAATACATATTACTTTGCTTTAACGTGGAAAGTTATTACTAATTTTGTTTACAGTTTTTACTGCTACACTAGTATTTTATAGTTTCCGATTTGTTGCGTCATCCGGCGTGAATTCTAACCACGGTCGCCACCCCATTCCTATGAGAACCCCATAAGCTGGAACGTCTCAATAAGTAGAGGCCCGAGTCTTACCAATCTTCTCGCTGATTAGTAAACTTCGCTCGCTAAAATTACTTATACCTACCGTATATATAAAATTTAATATTTTAAAATCTAAAATACGTACATATAAAAACAAAATACACTCATCACCAAACATCAAAAACCGCTTGACATACAAAGTTAACGTCCGCTAAGAACGGAATTATTGAGAGGGCCGGATTAAAGTAGGTAACGGCGTAACGAAGTCGCGGGCGTATGCTAGTTCAACAAAAAAAGCTTTCGCGTTGCAGGTAAGTACATTCCTTATTATCATTAGTATACATATACCTTTGTTCAGTTTCCTGTATAGATCTCTCAACCGTCTCTTGACCTATGAGTAATTACGCACAGTGTTGACGCGTTGTTTGCTTTCGCAAAACCACATAGACTCTCAATAGCTAAATTAAACCGTGTTTGATTTCACTAGTCGTTTTAGTTAAATGTGTCGGTGACCATATTCAACGAATTCATCTCACGTACAATCAGGTCTGTATTTATTTGAAGACAATGTGCTTTAGGTCTGAGGTAGTACAAGAGCCGATCGTTATAAATATATTATAAAGCAGTTGATATTACCACTAATCATAACAAAACGGCAAATTGATACAGCTGTCGACATAGTCCGTGCGCAATTCTTTAACGATGTTTTTGTAATTCAATAGTATGAGCTTCGAATTCGCCAATATCTCTCTATCTTTAGTAAAGTAAGTTAAAAAAAACAGATAGAGATAAAAACTGCGTTGCAGAATAGCGCTATTGTTTCATATATTCGATACAGCCTACGTGGAAAATCCGCATGAATTTCCGCTATGGCGATTTTTCCGTGGCCAGCGCGGAATACTCAGCTCAGAGTGGCGGAATGTTTTAAATGGGCGAAGAAGTGTTTAATAACACTCACTTGCCGGCTAAGCTATTATACACTACCGGATACTTATTATGCTTTCCAAAAATAATAGCTGGAATTTTACTGATCTTAACGTTTAAGGGTCTTAAAGACCTCCACAGCTTTCGTACCTCTTATACATAATATTGTTTGTGTCTTCTGTTTTGAGTTAAATCTTATTTAGCGGGAAATTAAATTATAGTGAAACTCTCGCTATAGGTTCGTTCTTTTGATATTTGTGTCTCCATAGTTAACGTTCGAAAGTGCTAAAATGCGCTTAAGTTAGAAATAATTTATGAGTTTATTTTGCAGACAATGATAATGTGGCAATGGAGCATATAGTTAGAATATTTTTTTTCGTGTTGAGTAAGTGCTGATAGCTCAATGTGAGACCACTACGGCGTCACCGGGGGGTTTGGGCCACGCAGAAGCATCGCCTGATGAGACTCAAAGGCTGAAAGAAAGATAGAGGACGGAACGACTCTCTAATGGCGTCTCCTATGAGACTCAGACCTCGGCTTAGAGGGCCATTCGGAAGGGTGTAACCGTGACCTGAGTGAATCAGTCCGGACGCCCCCGAATAGTTAGAAGAGCCGATGGGCGTTGAGGTTCCAAGGTGCTGGAATAGCGACTGCGGAGCGAAGACAGCAAGCTGATTGCAGGGAGCAACTTGATGCTGGCAGCTCGAAACCGTGGTGTTTGAAAGTCCACCAGCAGATGTGGAAGGATCAGATGGATGCCCATCTGCTGTTAAAGATGATGATGATTTTACAGACCATAATAATGTATTATCTCGTGAATTTACTGTAATCATAATTTTCAGAAATCGAATTAAAATATAAAAAATATATTCATTTCCGTATTGTCCACTGTAGGTACCCTACAAATGTTGAACCCGACCTATCATAACAATGGGTCGCTTTGCTATCAATAGCTAACTCTACAGAAGGTTATACTTTGTCATGCAAATCAGCTGCTCTCAATCATGAAGGATCCGTAATTTAAATTAAAATAATATTATAAATATTTCATTATAGAATGAGTAGGTTTCAACAGCTTTGATGTTATGATTTGAGTAATTTCTCGGATCCTGTAACAAATTAGTTCATCATCATCAACCCATATTCGGCTCACTGCCGAGCTCGAGTCTCCTCTCAGAATGAGAGGGGTTAGGCCAATAGTCCACCACGCTGGCCCAATGTGGATTGGCAGACTTCACACACGCAGAGAATGAAGATAATTCTCTGGTATGCAGGTTTCATCACGATGTTTACCTTCACCGATTGAGACACGTGATATTTAATTTCTTAAAATGCACACAACTGAAAAGTTGGAGGTGCATGCCCCGGACCGGATTCGAACCCACACCCTCCGGAATCGGAGGTAGAGGTCATATCCACTGGGCTATCACTGCTCTCATAGGTACATAGCCACGTACAATTACAGCTTAAACGTTAAACGTCCTCGTAATACAAGCCTATTTGCTGCGGAACAAACTTAACCTTATAAAGATTAACTCGAGGCGGGCGTCCCGGTTGGGCAATAACGGGCAAGATTGAATACTGAGCACATATTTGCGATGCTAGCAAATCGTTCCCGGGCGGTACAAATGTACCTATATAAGGCGGGCATCTCTTTTAAATGTCTCCAGAATTTATCTCTTAAAGAGCTCGAAGCTATTTGTTTTTTATATATAAAGAACTGTCTTATTGAAAACTTAGGCGAACTATTTGCCTTGAGGAAATCCTTGAGTACTTTGGACATGTTTCCAAAAGACGGAAATAATCCCGAAAAGTAATGGTTTAAGTACTGGCAAAGTGGGAGAGAAAAAAATGTGAGCCGTTATGGGACGCCTGGCAGATGTGAAACATCGACATTATTTTGCAAAGATTAAACAACACTGTAACACAAAATTACAGAACCGATTTTTATGAAAATTAAATACTAGGACACTCTAAAAACAGAAAAAAAAACTCGGTCCACCTCGTGGGGGGGTGACCAACCATGTGCTTTCCCGTGCGGGGTCGCCATTCTAGCACCTTGGGACCCAAACGACCATCGGCTCTTCGAACTATGTGGCCTGCCCATTGCCATTGCCACTTCAGCTTCGCGACTCGCTAAGCTATGTCGGTGACTTTAATAAAAAAATTCAATTGACTTCTAAATCACAAAATAAACTAAAAAGTGAAAAATAACATCGCATGTGCTACCTTCTGATAACTTTGAAAGCGGTGCCAACAGAGTGATGCATAACTAAAGCCAATTAAAAATCATAAACTTTTAGGATTCAAAGACAGCTCTTTCCCGTGGTTCTTTCAGAAACGGCTTTAATTAATGAATTGATCAGAAGGTAGCACATACGATGGTTTTTTTCGCTTTTAAGTTTATTTTTGTAATTTTGAAGTCGGTTCAATTTTTTTTGTTAAAAAGATTTTATGTCTATCTCTCTTCACTTTGGGCGCATGTTTGCACCAAAGATGACTCGCTCTGTCGGTTCTCTCGGTTTCGTTTCCCTACAGAGATCGCTGGCTCACTTTTTTCGCTCCGTTCGACCTCGTAGACAATAGACATGCTTCAATCAGGATATCCATCGCAGCCTCATGTTAAACATTGGGATTAGTATTTTGGCTAGTTGTATTATCAATTTCATTGAATTCCGACGCTTAATGAACGGCCTAGGCGTCCCTAAATTATTTGCACATATTTACATACTAGCGGACACCCGCGACTTCGTTCGCCTTTAGATCTCAATAATCCAACTCTTACAGTAGTATAGCTGTAAAATGGAGTAACTTCTCCCGTTTTCTCAACATTTCCCTTCACTGCTTTGCTCCTATTGATCGTAGCGTGATGTAAAGTATAGTTTAACCTGCCCAGGAGTATGAAAAAAAATTGTACCACGCTTCGTTACAATCCGTCGAGTAGTTTTTGTTTCTATAACGAACATACAGGCAGACAAAAAATTTACTGATTGCATTTTTGGCGATCACTAATCTCCCCCTGATAGTTATTTTGGAAATATATTTCATAGACAGAATTGACAGACTATCTACAGATTTATTATAAGTACAGATTAGCAGCCCGAAGACCTTTATTTTAACACTATCCAAGAAAGTATCCTTTTGGGACCCCGGATCATGTTTAAATTATCCTAAAATAAAAATTTTGTACGCCAAAAGTTGCCTTATAAATAAATTCTCTCTAAAATACATCCGTGAGAGGTTATTGATATCTTTTGAATGTCGAACAATTTCTGTATGAATACGCCATTATACAGATAAATTCCTTCTTTGAGATGCAAATCAAACCCTCTGAGGATTCACAGCTCAAATGGGGCGACTGTATTGCTTATGTTTATTTCAGCACACTATTTGCTTGTAGAATATCTCTAATATTAAAGTGCTACGCTTTGACTTTAGACAATGAAATCGCACAATAGGCATAGGTTAGTTAGCCCCATCTATACTAATATTATAAAGCTGAAGATTTTTTAGTATTAGTTAGCCCATTTAACGAGGAAGGCTATAGGCTACATACTATCCCCGTATTCCTACGGGATCAGAAATCACGCAGGTAAAACCGTGCGGCGTCAGCTAGTAGATACCTAATAAATTAGTACCTACCTACAAAGGCTAACAAAAATCGAGTGCCCGTCCCGTCCGATTCACATCAAAAATACTTTTCCCGCGATTTTACTCGTTTTAAAATTATCGAATCCGAAATGAGGAGATCCGCAGACGAACTAAAGTCACTGGTATAGCTCAGCGAGTCGCGAAGCTGAAATGGCATTGGGCCGGCCACATAGTTCGAAGAGCCAATGGACATTGGGGTCCCAAGGTGCTGGAATGGCGACCCCGCACCGGAAAGCGCAGTGTTGGTTGACCCCCCACTAGGTGGACCGAAGACATCGAGCGGGTTGCAGTAAGCCGCTGGACGCTGGCGGCTCGAGACCGATAATGATGATGATGAATTAAAATTATTGCGTATTGCCATATTATGTCATAAACTAAATAAAGTATTACTCGATAAAGGTTATCCAACACAAATTGAAACTACTGGTTCTAAATACTGTTACTGAGATTGGCACGTACAACCAAACAAACAAATTATTGAGCTTTATAATGGCTTTTGTTTATGTTGTCGCCGCGTTGCAACGACGCCGCCGTATTTCAATTTACATGTTTTTAATAAATAGATTATTAAGTTAATTATAAAATGTGAAATATAAATGGAAAACTTTAGGATCGAACTTATATCCTGTAATTACTTGTAACTATAATGTTGTTACTAGATAGGTCTTACGTAAAAATTGTGCTTATAATTATCTCTTCGAGCACGAGGCTCGAAGAGATAATTATAAGCACAATTTTTACGAGAAAGCGAATTTCATATTAAAAAATTCAATGTTCATATTAAAACTAGGCACGGCTAAAATTATTATTTTTGTCAATAAAGGAAAACTTTTGTCTTTACATACTACCTACTTTAAACTTAATCAAATGTATGCAGAACTGTAAAACTAAAGTACAAGGAGGTACCTATCTATACCCACGGCTAGTTCTGTATTTATGTGGAACATAAAACTAAATCGAAAAGCACCCAGTAACAGCTTGCAATTTGCTACCAAGAGTTTCCAATTTTCATATTGCTCTTGGTTGTAAGTACCTAAAAGCTTAGAAATATAATGATTATTATGACAGATATATGCATTTTAGTTAGAGTAAGTTCTTGCTAGCTTCAACTGAAGGTTAGCTTACCTACTATATGCGTGAAGAGAAAAAAGACATTTTAGACCAAAAACGGCAGAGTTGAATGTCGAGTCTTGACTTGCCTTCGATTCCGGAGGGTGAGGGTTCGAATCCGGTCCTGGGCCTCCAACTTTTCAGTTGTGCGCATTTTAAGAAATTAACCCGGCAGCACTCGCTAGGATTTTACAAACAGTAATACTCGCTACTGGGTAAAAAATACCACAGATTTTATGGTCCATTATTCAAGACAAATAGGTAGTTAATTGTTTTATGCGCATTATATAATTTTAATAATATTATTTTAAGTAAATAAAAAGATATATTACAGTCTAATCATTTATTTATCAAAAATATGAGCCTTTTGAAAAAAAATCATAAAATTCGAACAAAAATCGTTAAACTCTTATACAAACTAACAAAAATGCTCTTTCTTCTTGGGAACCATACAAAATTGAGATATTTATGAAAAGATGACTTAAACACTAGAAAATCAAAACAAGCATATATTTTTTTATACCTCAGGAACTTTTAGATATTTGGCATAGAACTTGCTGTTCCTCGCCCGTTAGTAAAAATGGCTTTAATTTATGTTATCAAAGCAGTCCTCACATATTGCGGTTGTATGTTCCCGGCATATTCTCTTAGAGCATAACTTACAAACTGTCTTTGTCTTTCGATCTTTTTCCAGTCACATACGGCGCAGCGAGAGGCAGAAGTAAACCCAAAAGAGCCCGAAGCTCAACAATGTCGCTAGGCTTACAGTCGCGTTCCCTCGTGAACTTAGATTTCGGATCTTGGATGTAAATATTCGTGTTATCGACAATCTTTTGAAGACATCTTTCAGTAAATATTAGATCCCAAGCGTCTAGTATAGATGAGCAAGATCTACCTTCACCGATTGGTCCAGGCAGGTGACAAATAATATTATGGGATCTGGTTCTTACCCCCTGCGGTGGCTCACGAAGTTTCCAAACAGTTGGTTTGTCGTTTCCAATAAACTTTCCTTTCCTAAATTAATTTCAATGTCACGTCTTCTAAATATTCTGCATTTGAGGGTCACGGTTCTTTATTTGAGGGTAGATCGCAAGGAACTTCGTCAAGGTCTGAGTCTGCGTCTGATTTACCAACATTTTGCTCTGAGTCACTTACATGTTCACTATATTGCTCACATTGCAACATTTTCTTCCTCGCTATCTTCTTGCTCAAGTGATTCTGCTATAGTGCTATCTCTCAGCCCGATATATATTTTAAATAGTCTCTAATACAAGATAAACAACCTTAAGTAAACATAAAAAACAATAATGAGAACTGTCGCTACTGGGTATTTTTTACCCATACTCACTTTAAACGTCCGTTGTGGCCGAATGCCGCGCGCGTTTTGGCCGCAACGCGGTGTGGGTGTGCGTTAGTTAGCAACTAGAAGGTATCTAGAAGCGCGTGCCGCCAAAGTGCTCCGAAAAAGAAAGACATCCTTTTTTAGGTACTCTGTGGTAATATTTACCCAGTGGCGAGTGCTGCCGGGTTAAGTATCACGTGTCTCAAACGGTGAAGGAAAAACATCGTGAGGAAACCTGTATACCAGGGATTTTCTTAATTCTCTGCGTGTGTGAAGTCTGCCAATCCGCATTGGGCCAGCATGGTGGACTATTGGCCTAACCCCTCTCATTTCGAGCTCAGCAGTGAGCCGAATATGGGTTGATAAGGATAAGGAAGGTGATGTTTTTGCTTTCACACTTAAGAGACCCCTGTAGACCCCGCATTATTAATAAGGCAGATACAGCGAAAGAAGAAAAAGATAAGAAAGAAAAGATATTTATTTTTAAGTAATGCCACATATCACATTAAATCTAGATTATAACACAATGGCTTAACTGTCCACTCAAACAGTGGAACACTAAATAATGCCCTGTATTAATATGTGGCACAACCTAGAAAAAGGCCCCAACTCAGCATTTTGCCGCATACTTTCAATAAAAAAAGTATGCAGCACTGATTTTCAGTTAGGACCCAGTTCAGGTGCCGCCACGCACAGTAGGCCGTTAAAATAGGATGATAATGACAACACAAAGACGTACTCTCCTCTACTCCTCCTCTACTAACACTATCGTTAGTTTATTAAACCTAACTTTTAATGCATTTAAAGTCACAACTGAATACTAAAGTAAGCCGTCTCAACGGAAATCGACTCAGTTTAGCAAGGAATAGAGAAGTCAAGCGCTTCAGCACAATTAGGCAAGTTTGGTCGTATGTAGAAACTCTGTCCACTTTGGAAGTTAGGCTGGATGGGTATACTTAATTAGACGGTAGTAGGTAACTATCACTATATACCTACTCTACCTACTACTAATACAATACAATCATTTCTTGAGTACAAAAATGTAGGTACTTATACTCGCGACTTTGTCCGCGAGAATTAGATGTACCTATATAGAAAAATATAGGTACATCTATTTCTACTATTACTTATAGGTAGGTTCCTACTTACTTATATCTATAATCTAGCCATTAGATGCGGTTTTTCCAATGACGTATTTACCGTAGTTTTTTACCCATATAAAAAATCCCGGGGAATTCTGAAATAATAATAGTACCTACGTTTGTATTGTTCAAAAATCTCTTCTATCCACGTATTAAAATTCCCATCAAAAGCAATTCAGCCGTTCACCTATGCTATTGGTATAATTGATTAATTGATGAGTGAACTTGGAACCAATAATGTTAAATACTGTTAGATGTGTTACTACGTCATGAAAAATGAGGCGCATAAAAGAGGAAATTTCCACATCTCAATGTTAGTTGTGGTCAACAAAGAACGTTATTTAAGTTATTTAATTAATGGAACTAAAGACAAAATTGTGCATGTGTGCGCTCAGTTTTGTAGCCTATTGTTCGGATTTGAATATTTTGTTTTGAAGTTTGGCGCAAGATAGATAAATAAATAAGTATTACCTATCTAGGTACTAGGTAGGTAAATATTATATAAGTAGTATCTACTACCAATGATATTGTCTACTAAACTTAAAAGAACTTTGAACTTTGTAGAAATTCGAATTTGGAATTATAGCATCGGGATTACGTAAATGTTTAATGCGGCAGTGGTTTAAACTTTAATGCAAAGAAGCGACGTCGAGTCGCAATAATGGAAAAGTAAACATCATGGAGCTTCTTGTGAATGAATAAAAAATATCAGGCGGTCGTTGAACGCTGCAAGTGTTTAGGTTTAAGTACTTTTGACAATATTCATGACTTTTTTTTTTAAATTGGACTGTTTTTATTTTAAATTAAAAGAAGTAGGTACCTACCTAGGTAATCTAAGTAAGTTTTTAAGTACCTACATATCTCTTAATCATAAGAGCCGTGATAGCCTAGTGAATATGACCTCAGCCTCCGATTCCGGAGGGTGTGGGTTCGAATCTGGTCCGGGGCATGCACCTCCAACTTTGACTATCATCACCATGATGATGATGATGATGAGACTTAGTCTACAACCAACTTCCACAACACTGAGCATGTAATCACCAAAAATTTTTGTTGAAAACACAGATTAAAGAATAATAGGCAGATAGAGCGCACGGAACACGACGGTGTCGTAGCCGCTCCAAATACAAAATTCAAAAACGAATACTCGAAAACATTCTCGAGTCAGTAGGTACGACACGAAGCGTCACATCAGTAATTTTCAATATTTTAAAAACTGTTTACAAAAACTAAAGAAATAAGATGGAGTATTTTTTTATTGGTAATTATTGATTATTATAATTATTAATTTACGTGTGTTTCTTATGGGTTTCACCGCCTTCACCATGGTGCTTGTAAAGACTCATTTTGGATCATCTTTATTCTGTGGTTGAAAATAAATGTTTGCATCAACCAACCATAGTAAGAAATGTCGTCAACGTCAGAAATCCGTTAGTACTGAAAACGATTAGGTACATAGTCCTATTTTCTTTAGAGGAGTGTTTTTCTATATATTTATCCTCTTAAGTAAGCTTTTACTAACTCATATTATTATATTTGTACCACAGAACAAGGAAAATGCTAAAACTAACGCTTAATTCCGTAGTACGTGCCTATAATGTTTTCCATCAAAAGCAATTAATGAAATAAAATAAATTCAGTTCCATTACATAAATAACTAGACCTATTTGACATTGTCTAATTCATTCGAAGTATCGAACTGCATCAAAAGCACGTACCACTCGTAGTTGTAATTACACTGTTGCAGTATTACCGGCTTGCATCTACCGCCTCGCATTTCCAATAGTCTCGAATGAGCTCGACGTTCCTTGCTAACTACTTAAGATGTACCTATGTACGTGCTGAATTGTAACAGGACCTTGCGTTCTAATCTTATAAGCGGTTATTCACGAGACATTAGGTACCTGATACCTCTACATAATATTACATTCATTTCTGCATATTGAGTTGAGTCAGGCTATGAAATATTGGGATTTATTTTCTTCCAAGTAATCTTCAGTACTGAGCTGGTACTAGTGATGTAAGTATTTTCCAAGTAATTTGTATATTTATTATTTTTCTTTAAATTAGATAGTAATAATATTTTCAACAGATCATTGTTTAAAGTAAGAACTTAATATTGCCTTCGTACAAAACAAAATAATTATCTATTATCACAGAATACCGAATAATTGGAAGATAGAGCGCTCGGAACACGACGTAGGCGTTCCAAATACAAAATTCAAAAAAGAATACATTCTTGAGTCAGTATGACACGAAGCCTCGCATCAGTAATTTCCAATATTACTCAAGAAAATTGGCGTCTTAAGTTTAGGATATGGCGGGTTGATCCTAAATGAAAGTTGAAACTCGTACTGTTGCTGTGGCTGTGGCGGAGCAATGTTGCCAACCAATTCGCGCGCTTTGTAACTGCCGCGGGGCAGCATTGCCAACATTAGAAGTGTAACGTATACGTTCGGAAACCGCCACATAAGTTTTTAAATATTTAAAAACTGTTTTTAGGAAGTATAGGAATTATATTTTATCGTTAACTATTAATTATTATATTAATTTACATAAATGTTAAATTTTGAAATTCAAAAAAGTTTGTTTGCGGATGTGAAGAAGACGCGTGATGATAGGTTTTTATGGGTTTCACCGGCTTTATGGTGCTGCTTGTAAAGACTCATTCTGGACATTCTTTAATCTATGTCTATTAGGATCAAGGTAGTTGCAATCATACTGTGAATGACAAAACACGTATTTATTTACGATGACACAGGGTTAGCATAAACGACAATAAGTGACAACAGCGCCCTCATTTATTTGCTAAGTACTCTTTTGTGATTAGCACATTATGAGTACGTTTATTTAGACATTTTATTATTATCAAGTAACCAGGATAGTTGCAGTCCTAAGCGGATGAAAGAACACAGGACTACCCTTACATAATACACTCTAAACTGAGAGGCTTCACTATGTCTCAATATATAATGCATCATCTATGATTAAATTCAAAATTCAAAATTCAAAATTCATTTATTTCAAGTAGGCTCAGTTTACAAGCACTTTTGACACGTCAGTTGACTATTTGTAAAGATTCTACCACCGGTTCGGAAGGCAGGTTCTGCTGAGAAGATACCGGCAAGAAACTCAACAGTTGCTCTTTTGAAAAAGTCATACAGTATTACAATTTACATTTGATAACAATTAAATTACAATTTCTTATAGTTTTATTTCCTGTGTGAAGGTGGAAGCTGATCCAATGGCCTCCAAGCACCTTTGTCGTTAAGGAACTCATCAATAGTGTAGTAACCTCGACTAAGTAAATGTTTTTTAACACATTGCTTAAAGTTGTGCATTGGCAAGTCCATCACAGTCTTGGGGATCTTGTTATAGAAGAGTACACCCAAACCCACAAAAGATTTTTTAACTCTTTGGAGACGATATGCAGAAATAACTAACTTATGCCCGTGTCTAGTAAGACGTGGGTTTACATCTCCTTTTCGTTTGTACAAATTAATATTTTGTCTCACATAAACTATACTGTTATATATATACTGACAGGCTACTGTTAAAATGCCTATTTCTTTAAACTTTTGACGAAGGGACTCGCGTGATTTTAGTTGATATATTGCTCGAATTGCTCTTTTTTGAAGTACAAATATAGAATGTATATCAGCAGCCTTGCCCCACAACAAAATACCGTAAGACATTACGCTGTGAAAGTACGCAAAATAAACAAGTCTAGCTGTATCAACATCAGTAAACTGTCTTATTTTTCTCACTGCAAAAGCAGCTGAGCTGAGTTTACCTGACAGTTTTTCTATATGAGCACCCCACTGAAGTTTAGAATCCAAGGTCACTCCCAGGAAAACTGTGGAATTCTCTATTTCTAGTGTTTCACCATTGATCATTATAGACTTATCTAATTTTATAACATTTGGTAATGAAAACTCAATACATTTAGTTTTCTTTGCATTTAAAAGTAAGTTGTTAACAGTGAACCAATGCGACACATGCGATATGGCACGGTTTACATCGTCGGAATTATCTTTACTTCTGTCACTCTTAAAAATTAGGGATGTGTCGTCAGCAAACAGTACTATCTCACAGATGCCGCTAACATGGTGTGGTAAATCGTTTATGTACACTAGGAATAGAAAAGGACCCAGAATTGAACCCTGTGGGACGCCCATTGTGTTAGAAAAACCGCGAGACTTTGAATCATTTATGCATACCTTTTGTGTTCTATCACTAAGATAAGAGGCGATGAGATCGAGTGCAACACTTTTTATGCCATAGTGGCTTAACTTAAGTAAAAGAATGTTATGGTCAACACAATCGAATGCTTTGGACAAATCACAAAATACACCAATAGCATTCTTAGCATTTTCCCATGCATCATATATATGTTTTAAAAGTTTAGCACCTGCATCAGTTGTACTGCGACCTTTAGTAAAACCATACTGTTCAGGGTGAAATAAATTATTTAAATTAAAATGACTTAAAAGATTATGACAATAAGTGATTACAGCGCCCTTCTAATCTTTTGTGTCGCACTAAAATTATCAGCTATTTGCGTTTTATCCTTTAATTATTGATTACCCTGTATATATCGATATTATATACTAGTTTCTAATCGATAACTAGCATTGTTTCAATGCCATTGAAGAAATTAAATTGAAAGCACTATATACGTTGCCATTAGGAACATCGAAGAAATGACATTGACATTTGACACAATATGACACAACACTGACAGTTCAAACAGCATTAGCCATAGTCTGTGATTGACTTGACCTGTGTCAATGTCAATTGTCAACTGTCAAGTGCCAACTGAAAGATAAAATGGTTTTGCTTTCGCCCACATAATTTCCCATTCCCGTTATAAAACAGAGAATTAGTCATTTCTACAATAAAATATACGCCGAAATACAAAATAGTGATATTTGTTCAATAAAAAAATGTCTCACCAAACTGGAATTCAAGGTACAAATTATTTTAATTTCTAATAATTATATTCAAAGTTTTGTATCATAAAACACTTTGTATCTTTTCGATCTTATTTAATTTATTGCTGATTATTATGCACTTAAGCATACAAGGATTTAAATGATAACACGTTTGATCAGTCGACTGCTTTCTAATAATAATTAAATCTATTAATAATATAATCAATAATAACAACTTGGGGTTAGGAGAAGGTGTAAACATTGAAATAGGTAGAGCTGATATAATATGGTTATGAAGCGTAACGTCTAATGTTACTGTGGGGATTCAGTTTACTTGACACAAAAACAAAGTACCTACTTAGAAATACTGATTTTTACAAGACAATCAGGGGTTAAAATACAAAATAAAGTATTCTTTTGCAATAAAGATCTACAACACCTATAGGTAATCCTAGAGTAGGCTGTTTTAACTTCACTATATACCAGATTGTGTCTAACTTTCACCTTTACCTTATCCCATGTAAGTGGGGTCGGTGAAATATGTCAATCATCCACTTGCCTTTTAAATCATTAACTCTTCACAATTTTGTCATCAAATTCGAAATTGTATAATCTTAAAATGCATAAATTACATGTGACATTGTTTGTCCTCATTGGAGTCCTAATCTACTTAAGCAATATTAATCAAACTTGCACACTGTGCAGTTTCATCCAACATGAAGGATAGGATAGCTTAGCTATAGGCAATGGTTTTCCACTTACCATCAGGTGGGACATGTGCGTGCTTGCGGCTAGTATGCTGCTGCATTGTGATTTAGCAATTAACATTATCAGCATCATCATCATCATCCATCATATCAGCCGATGGACGTCCACTGCAGGACATAGCCCTTTTGTAGGGACTATCAAACATAATGATACTGAAGCCATCCATCTGAAGGATACAGTGAACCCCTGTGACTTGCTTGATGTCATCAGCCCACCTGGTGGGGGGACGTCCAACACTGCTCTAAGTGCAGGGTCACCATTCCAGCACTTTAGGACCCTAACATCCATTGTCTGTTCGAACTATGTGCTCTGTCCATTGCCACTTCAGCTTCGCAACTCGGTGACTTTGGTTCTTCTGCTGATCTCCTCATTTCTGATTTGATCACGCAGATAACTCCTAACATAGCTCGTTCCATCGCATGTAATTAACATTATGTAATTACCAAATATATGTTTAAATAAATTAAACTTATTTTGTTAGGTATATTTTGTTTAAAGGATGGCATTTGTTGTTTCTAAATAACACTTTGTATTCTTTGACTATTCTTTGACTGTGTTCCATTCTATCATAGAATATGTTACTCTATTTTTGTCTTATGTAATTACAACATCATCTATGTGGTGCTCTAATATTCACTTGCTATTATTTCAGCTAATGCAGATTTAAAAAAGTATTTTAGCAAATGCAGAGATGGGAAAATTAGAGCTCTCAAAGTTAGCATAGAAAATGGTAAGGCTTATAAAGATTTATAATGTTTTATAAATTTATTAAATGTGAAAGTTAATATTATTTAATATTCCATTTTAGAACAATTAACATTGGCAAAACATTATCCAGTTAAGGGTACATTTGAGCAAGATTTTGATAAGTATATCCCTACACTTATTGTTGAAGATCTGCCATGTTATATTCTATATAGGTAAGTACTAATTTATCAGCATACTTATTATTGTCAGCCTAATACAGTCGTATAGAAACCAAAAGGGGTGTGGTTCATTCATCCTCCTCCTTACAAGCTAATCCGCTTCCATCTTAGATTGCATCATCACTTACATCAGTTAAGATTGTAGTTAAGGGCTAACTTGTAAAGAATAAAAAGAGGCCTTCATAGGGTAGAGTTATCAACCTGTATTTGGCTCACTGCTGAGCTTGAGTCTCTTCTCATAATGAAATGGGTTAGGCCAATTGTCCATCACGCTGGCCCAATGTGGATTGGCAGACTTCACACACAGAGATAATTAAGAAAATTCTCTGGTATGCAGGTTTCCTCATAGAGTTTCCTGCAATAAATTTACTATAGTAAATCTGACTAGCACTAACCGTTGTATAGAGTAGTTAGAGTTAAAAAGTATTTAGGTACTGAGATAGTATATGACAAGCATCAAATAAGCTGAGACTTAATTCTGGCAAAGGTTAAGTAGGAGGAGTGTTTAGCATGAACACAGTGAAGTAGCTTCTATCTTGTTTCTACTTCTTGTGGGCTATACCTAAAGCAAACAAGTTGTGTCCATATTGCGGCCCAGTCACAAAATCCACTAAAAAATCTTAGCAGACACCTACTAACTATAAATTACCTCCCTGTCTAATTTCATGTTTGTACGCCAACATGTACATGTACGGTTTCCAAAATTTTGTGATGACCTTAAGCATTTATACAGGATGTCCTGTAATTAATAGATTAAACACAAATGTGTTAAAGTGTGCACATTCCAACTTTTTTATCCATCAATTACGGGACACCATATACATATATTAAGCAGAATAAGATCAATATCACTCTTATAAATAAATGCTTACTTTCAGATTTGATACAACTAATTCCTTAGGATATGAATGGTTATTGCTCAGTTGGTCTCCAGACGAGGCCCCAGTGAGACATAAAATGTTGTATGCATCTACAAAGGCCACACTCAAGCAGGAGTTTGGCTCTGCTCATATTAAAGATGAAATGCATGCCACTAGCAAGGTAATATATATATTACATACTAGCGGACGCTCGCGAATTCGTCCGCCTCTAGACCTCTTTAATCCAGCCCTTATAGTAGTAGGTATCGCTGTAAAAATGGAGTAACTTCTCCCGTTTTACGAACATTTCTCTTCCCGGCTCTGCTCGTATTGTTCATAGCGTGATGAAAAGTAGGTATGCTATAAGATTATAGTATACTTTTCATTACGCTAGGACAGCAGGTGCCCTGCTAAGGAGTATAAAGAATAATTGTACCAAGTTTCATTTAAATCTGTTCACTAGTTTTTGTTTCTATAACAAACATACAGACAGACAGACAAAAATTTTACTGATTGCATTTTTGGCATCAGTATCCATCACTAATTATACCCCGTGCTAGTTATTTTGTAAATATATTTCATGTACAGAATTGACCTTTCTACAGATTTATTATAAGTATCAGATATAGATTTAAAAGTATGGCCCTAGCTTGCTCACTTGGTTGTCTTATCACACTCGAATGGCTCGACCAATTTTGCTATTTTTCTGTTGTTTGCTAATGTCTGGAAACAAATAGAAAATGAGATAATCTTGAATAGTGTTTTTTGTGTCATTTGACCTTGAATAACTATTTACCCCGTTGGTAAATACAAAATTTCATGATACTTTTAGTACACCAAAATTATGGTATACTTATTCTTACTTCTTACTGTTATTTATTTACAGGATGAAGTGTGTCTGAAAGGTTATAAAACCCATGTTAGTGGAGTAAATGCACCTGCACCTCTCACTGACAGGGAGGAGGCTTTGAGGGAGCTGCAGCAAAGTGGGCAGGATCCCAACTATGGCACAGATTCAAGGTACACCTGCTTATTACTTACTCTAATAATGCATCCCAAAGTTAATAATATTATAATATACTAGCTGATGCCACACAATTTCATCTGCATAAATCCTGCTCCTGTGGGAATATGGGGTATAAGTATATAAAATATATTCTCAGGGATATATAGGAATATAGGAGTCCAATGGTGCAAGAAATTTTCAAATTGGCTTAGTAGTTACAGAACCTATTCAATGAACAAACAAACGATCAAATCTTTGTGCGAAGTCTGTATGTTTGTTACTCTTTGTGAACCAATTTAGCTGGCAACATCAGGATATAAGGCATAATCAAATATTCCACGCAGACTAAGTCGCAAGCTTATATTATACAGATTTTAACTGAAATTGGCATTTAGAGTATAGCCAAGCCAAAACTTGGAAGTTGCATTATAAGTTCGATGGGATTCAAAGGCATAGGTGTCTTTCTGCAACTCGAACTGCTAAACTGAACTATTCTTAGCAAACACTCTTGTGCTAGAAATAAGAGCCTTTTTATATGGAATCCTTTTTTTACTAATGTAACGAAATTCAGTTTTACACAAACCCCACGGGAACAGAAGACTTTTCCAGCGTAAAAAGTAGCCAAAATGTTGGCCTTCTCTATCTTTTAGTGAAAGTCATATTAATTGATTCAGCCTTTCAAAAGGCTAGCCCGTTATTTTTAAGAAGTTTTTTTTTCATCATGTAAATAACTACAATTGCAACAGCACTTGATCAAATAGTTACTTTAAAATCACAGGCACACACTTCAATTTTGTTTATTTGTAGGTACTGATTACATTATTATGTACTTCTTTCAATTTACAGACAGTCAACTATGGGCGGTATTGCTTTCCCCATCACCGAATCAGCAAAACAGGGTATTATTGATCTCCAACGTGGTTCCTACAATTATCTACAATTTAAAATAGGTATTTATTATTATTTTTGAAAAATCTAAATTCTGTAGCAATTTTTTAATTATAAGTACTGCCTGCTCTCACACTCACAAGTAGGCTTTCTAGTGGCAAAAGAATTTTCAAAATTGGTTCAGTTGATCCAGAAATTACCCCCTACAACATAAAAAAACTCTTTGTAATACACAGATTAATCAATAATAGGCAGATAGAGCATACGGAACACAACAGTGTTGTAGCTGCTTAAATACAAAATCCAAAAACGAATACATTCTCGAGTCAGTACGACATGAATCGTTGCATCAGTCACTTTCAATATTATTCAAGTAAAATGGCGTCTTTAATTATGTATTTTAAAAACTGTTTACAAAAACTAAAGAAATAAGATTAGAAGAGTACTTTTTTATTGGTAGTTATTGATATATTAATTTACGTGTTAAATTTTAAAATACAAATTATGAAAAAAGTTTGTAACGGATGTTAAAGAGACGCGTGACGTTTTTTTTTCACCGGCTTCACCGCGCTGCTTGTAAAGACTCATTCTGTATGATCTTTATTCTGTGTATTAATATAAATAATTATATCTGAGTTAATATACGTGTTGATACTCAGGTACTACCTATTTATTGAACTTTCTAGATTTAGAAGAAGAGAAAATCTGTCTGTCGAAGGCGGCAGTGATAGGTCTGACTGAGCTTCCATCGCAAGTGCCGAGCGACGTCGCGCGGTACCACTTGTATATATTCAAACACACACACGAGGGCGATCATATGGAGAGTATTGGTAAGTTTCGTTGTTTAGAACTGTAGCACTTTTCTTTTCTTTCTTTACAAGTTAGCCTTTGACTACAATCTCACCTGATGATGCAATCTAAGATGGAAGTGGGCTATCTTGTTAAGAGGAGGATGAAAATCCACATCCCTTTCGGTTTCTACAATATATCGTACCTGAACTCTAAATCGCTTGACGGTATAACTTTGCCGGTAGGGTGGTAAGTAGTCACGGCCGAAGCCTCCCACCAGCCAGACCTGAACCAAGCCAAGTTTGAAGCAAAATAATCTTCAGGTAGTAGATAAGATAAACCCAGAAGATTTACACTCAAGTCTGCTTAACAAAAAGACCGTTAATTTTACATTAGTATCTAAGTTTTTTAGGATATTTATTATTTACCTAATTTATTAATTTCTATTTTCTAGTTTTTTTTTAATCTAATTTCATTTTTTTCATTCAAATTTCAGTTTTCATTTATTCAATGCCCGGCTACAGCTGCAGTATAAAGGAAAGAATGATGTATTCGAGTTGTAAAGGCCAATTCTTAGAAATCATTGAAAAACTCGGCGTTGTTGTTGACAAACGGGTAAGAATCATCAATACATATGAATAAAGTTGAAGTGTCTATCTGTGATTTAAAAATAACTGTGTCCATAGACAAGAAAGAAGAAGAAAAAGGAAAATAACTATGTTTTCTCAAGTGCTTATAGTAATTTACACCATACCAAAGCCCAAACAAGCTTTCATTAATTTTTTGTCCGCGTCTTTGGATCTGCTGGACTTTCACTGGACGATGGGCTACTTTTTATCCCGAAAAATTCATAGTTCACACTTTGACAGTTTTAGAATTATTGGTAAAGTAAATTATACCTAAAGGCCTTTAAATATAGTCCAATATTCAATATAATCCCAAATTCAGAGCAAATTCAACCTTAAGTATTGATTTTAAGGTTGAATTTGCAAATGCGACTACTTGAATTGAGTGCCAAGAACTTGTGTTTGACAGTCGTTGATTGTGCATCCACTTTTTAATAGGAGATCGATGTATTATCCAAATTCAAAACCTTCCAGCTAGAAATAGACGACGGTAAGGAACTGACGGAGGAGTATTTGTACGATGAGATCCACCCCAAGAGGAACCTCCACAGACCCGCGTTCGCCAAACCGAAGGGACCTCCGAACAGAGGAGCGAAGAGAATCACGAAAACTCAAACCACACAATAGTCAGTACAGAGAAATAGATTTTTTTATATTAACAATACATTTGTTTATAAAATGTATGCGTTATTTTTTTTATAATTCGTTTTATTTTATTAATTTTATTAAATTCATAACTTTTATTCAAATACACCAACGGTGCTTATAAAACGTCATAATTTTACATTTTTGTTTTTAAATTCATGAAATTTGATGGGATAAAGCCTGAGCAAAAAAATAAAAATTAGTTTCTTTTTTCCGCAATAAGGTGAGGATTTTTATTTGCCAAGCGCAGATAGAGAAGCCGTGATAGATACTCGTGCTCAGCAGTGAGCCGAATATGAATTGATACTGATGATGAGAAAGAGAAGTGTATAGACAGAGAGGTGCTTTCTTGTCTGCGGTTTATTTATATGTAGTGGTCGATTCATGACGTTTTCTTAATATACAATGAAGTTATCGATTTCAGTTGATAAAATCTCAATAGTTTTATCAAATAAAGCAATGAATTATCTTCTAACAATACGGTATTATAGATGTAATTCACTAGTTAAAATCTCACCAAATTGAAATTATTAATGAACATCTCGGTTGTATTAGAAATTGACCAATCTTTGTTGTTGTTCGAGCAATAAAGTAAATTGCTAAGCAGTATTATACCAATTAGTGTTATTGTGGTGACAGTTCGTTTCACTCTTGAAATTTTGCCGCGTTTCACGATAATAGTATGTAAGAACGTCATAAGGCAACTGTCACCGTACCCATGCTATCTGAAAAAGACTATTAATTTCGGAATAATGTGCAATATATGGGCACGAGAGTTGCCCATCTTTTCAGTAGTAGTTATTTTTAAAATGAAATTGTTAATTATGACAATCATACGTTTTACACTGTATTATTATAGACAATGTGTTCAATAATTACCATTCAATAATAAAATGTAATTATTTTATTATTATAAATTTATAATAATTATTTTATTGGTTTCGATTGACTGTAATCAGTTTCTTTTCTAGCATAATACAGCTACGCTTTTCAATATGTAATTATGATTATTAATCTTGTCATATTTTTATTATTAAAAAATCTTACCAAATTGAATTTAAATTCTATAAAAATAGATTGTAATTTAATTATGAATGAACTTTTTTCATTTATTCTCTAGTATAAATATTAAGTAAATTTTTGCAATATAAAATAATATTTTTATTATTAATTATTTTTATAATTATCTTGCCAATATAAAAAAAATCCTTAAACCATGTATCCTTTTACAATTTGCAGAAATATTTTTACATTACATTTAAATAGTGAAATGTATTTTTATGAGCTGTTTGATTACCTAATTTATGAAAAGAATTATTGTGTAGAATAAAGTAGAGCAACGATTGGGACACAGAATCAAATCTCATAAAACGTTTAACTTATGTAAATCCATACTTCCATATACTTATATCTTAAATCACTAAGTTAGTCTGTCTGTGACATTTTCACAGCTAAACCGCTTTTTTTTATTTTCTGTGCCTACTTATATTGGAATTAATATAATTAAAAGCTAGATCTAATGGTGAAAATAGGTGCATTAATCATAAGATAAATATAAAATATGAATTTTTTAAACAAATAAGGGGATGAAAATTTGTGTAAAAATATAGATCAGTATTCTGAAAAATAAATTATGGTATTATAAAAAATTCATGTTCACTATAAATAAAACGTTGACTTATAGAACAAATGTAAGGTGTAATGGACAAACAGCAAATATAGTCAGAAATAACCTTAACTTAATCTTGGGTAAATCTAAGATTTATATTATAACTTCCTTTTTTCTCACGTTATATATTAACTTAAAAAGCCTTAAAATTTTAATAATAACTTGATTATAAAATAAGTGATTTGATTCGGCGGCCTAATCAACTCATAATATTTGAGATGCACAAAAGTAGGGTATGTTAAATTGTAGGTACCTATAGATATGAATTGAACATTTCGTTATATTTTTGTATTCCGTCATATCCTTTATTATAATGGTATGTAATAAACGCTTTTGATATTTATCATTTTATTTTAATAAATTTTCCTTAGATATCTGTAGACTTGGCTGTTCAAAAGGTGCTTAATCTATGCTAATATTATAAAGCTGAAGAGTTTATTTGTTTGTTTACTTAAACGCGCTAATCTCAGAAACTACTGGTCCGATTTGAAAAAAATATTTCACTGTTGGGAAGCTACACTATCCCCGAGTATAGGCTACATTTTATACCCGTATTCCTACGGGATCCACGCGGGTGAAACCGCGCGGCGTCTGCTAGTATAGTAGGTAGGTAGCCTACTTTGCAATAAACGAATTTGGTAAATAAATAAGCAGTTATCACATTCTGTAACGGCAAAGGAAAATTCGTGACGAAACCTGCATAGTGTCTAAAAATTATTGTCAAGATCCATCAGGGATAATTTAGGATTCTAATGGTGAAAGAATTATTTAAATTGATCCAGTAGTTCAGTAGCCTTTTCAATTCAAACAAACAGTCAAATGTTTTCTCTTTATAACATTAGATAGATAAAACTATCGCTTGAACACGAACTCACTGAGTTGTACGTGGCCGAAGGTAGAACACTCGAGTATTTTTTTATTCATCTTTGCTTATAAAATGTGAAAGATGTAAATATCAGAAAACACAAGACTGATCGAGGGAATTCCCGACCCTAGACACTTTTTTATACGTAATTGATGAACCAAGCAGATTTTTCATTTAATGGTAAGTAGATAACGATTATCTATGTTCTATAAAACGTTGGATTATGTCCATAAATAATCTCTTTATTTATAACCAACACCATACTCTTCAGACTGAAACACAATGTTGCTTGATGGCAAGAATCAGTTTCTCCCAGTGTCTTAAGATGCGGTTGTTAAATAATAACAAAGGTTTCCTCAAATATATCCTGCCCTCTTTCTTTAAAATGTTTTTTTAATGAAGGATTGATATAAGATAATGCGTTGGGTGTGAATTAAAGCTCTTAACAATAACAGACACATTTATTCGTTTATTCTTATTAATAAACTTAACATGTTTCATGTATCTACCTAACAATATTCTAACACTAGTATAAAATAAATTAAAAAATATTCAACATATAGGTATTTTCACAGACACAGACTAATAAAATTTGTACGTCAAAATTGCGCTTTATTCACATTGACGCTGAGATGAAACAAAGCGTTGCTTAATGATATTAGGTACGTATCAACTCTTGATTCTCGATATTTCAATTTATTCACTTCCAACGAAACTAACTCGTTCAATAATACTAGATCACGATGCTTCACTTCGATAATAATATATTATTTCTATTTGTGTTCCTTTTATCCCACTGTCAACCAACAACACACTTCAAATCTAAAGAGCGATACTTATTGGCGACTGAAATAAGCATGTTACCGGTTTTCAGGCGACAATGTAAGTAGGTATACTAAACATTTGCAACAATTTATTACACAATTCCTACTGCTGCTTGGCATAGGTTTTAGCAATTTCCAGACAACGGTCCTGCGCCGCCTGTACCTCTGCCAATGTAGGCACTATTCTTCTATTTTTCCATTAGTCTGTGAACGATATGACAAGATCTGCTAAGTCAACTGCTCTATATTCATTACTCCTTTCTCTTCAACGATTTGGTCGTGGTGTCGCGTTAGATTGTCGTGTTTTTCATCCGATGCTTTGTCGATGGCTTGATCTAATTGTTCTTTTCTGTAAGAAAACGAAAGAAAATCAATCCACGTCACACAGGTCGCGTCAACGCTAAGTATTTTTGAATCTTTGGACTCGAAAATATTTATTTTATGCTTCTCTTTGGAGAAGCCTCCGACTGCCCAGTGTCTAGCTTAGCTTCTAATCAAGAAGCCCTGTTGAGCTTTTATTTTACTTGCAAGAAATTCTTAGTTCTAATATAACATAGTCAATTTATAAACAAACCATGCATAATTTACAATAAATATGTTATGAACCATGCATAATTTACAATAAATATGTTATGAAACAAAAGTCTTATTATACTGTTATTGCAACATATAAACGATAAATAAGCTCCGTGTTGAACTGCACTTTATGACTGTGTTCTTAGTTCTAGATAAGTTCGCAAAATACTTAGTTGTTGGCTGAGTTTGTTGTACGCTCTTCTCGGACCAAGGAACTCGTAACACTCGTAACTTTAATTTTAAGTTTTCGACTTTACTTACAACCTTTAAATTAAATCATGACATAACTTGACGTTTCAAAAGTGATTGTAAAGTAAAACTAATTGAAAAAAAATGAATTTTTAATTTTGAATTTCTTGATAAAGAAAATGGAATGCAGAATGCAGTAAGTAATACGAGTAATCCTAAATAGCTTATCTAAACATGACCCAGTTCTTAGATAGATTAGAGTAGACTTCACTTACCTCTTTTCTCTAAATTTGGCCATCTCTTTCCTTACATCGTTTAAATTAACTCCAGTAATTTTTACTAAACTTAATATAAGTATGCCGCCAATAGCACTTAATATTCCACCTGTAAATAAAAAGTTGGTATGCAATGAAGAATTCTTGAGATATTGTTAACAAAGCTTTCCATACTAATTTTTTTTCTTGAATATTTAAACAGTTTTCAATAGTTATTCTGTTATTTGGATCAAAGGTACAACTATCAGTCTTTTTAAAAACCTATCTTGAGTAGAAATTAGTGTATATAGATTAAAAAAAAAAACAATTTTTACAAAAAAATCATTAAATATTTACTATATGGTTTTGACTATTGAAAATATTGAATTTCTACGTAGCCATAATCATACACACAATTACATATATATTTAGCAGTAAATACCTAGAATAGTCAGAGCTTTCTCATTTTATAAAATCTAAATGTTTGTTACCATAATATAAGTAAGATTGTTTGGTAACTATAGACACAGAGGTGTGCACAAGGTTTTTAACTAGGGTATGCACCAAATGTACAAATTCCACAAAATAGAAAATCCCTTCTCCAACACAGTTACTCATATGATAATGATAATAATAGAATGATAATGAGGTAATATAATGAGGCTTCAGGGTAGGCAGTGCATTTTTACAACTATAAAGTACATGCTACTGATTGACCGTAGATGCAATGGATTCAAGGCTTTTAGACCATAATGTAACACTTTTTTGAAAAGAAAAACACATAAAACATTGCACTTATCTAGACAAATGAAATAAAATGGAATAAAAACAAATTACCTACCAACAACAGGAAAGGAAAGCCAAAGAATAGATGCGTTTGAGTGTGTGAAAGAGGCTAATATGTGTGGAAAAGGTTAGGAAGATAACAAATAATAGAAGTGGTTGACCCCTACTTATATCAGGTATGATGAGGCCAGAAGGGTGATCAGTCCATTAGGGACCATTCCACCCAATTCCTGTGGTAAAAGGACACAGGTTCACTGGTGTCTCGACAGTGTTCCCCCCTCAAATCTTGCTGTAGCCTTCGTGAACCTAACAACATCCCCTATAGTGAGATCTGTCAGGTCTTCTTCATTTAATATATCCCTAGTACCTAGTAACTCCCATCTTACCAGCGCGAACGTGGGACACTCAGCTATAAAGTGATAGCTGGTCTCTTCCTCACCACAACCTGGACATGATGAATCTTCTATGATTTTCATTATCTTCAAATGTCTATTGAGCAAACAATGTCCAGTTGTCATCCCTGCTATGTTGAGTCTGCTATGGCCCCTACTTAAGTAAGATAAGGAAAATGAGATGAAGAATTAATAAATTACCTAAAGTAGCTCCAACTAACATGGCCGCTGGTCCCAATATTGCTTTGTACATAGCTCCAGTCATTGCGCCTGCTATGATATAATCTGATAGTGCACTCTCGTCCCGATACACTGATATTGTTGTAGATATAAGACTGAAAAATAATTTTATTCATTACATTTCATACATTTTTAGGGTTCCGAACGTACATAGTACAAAAACGGAACCCTTATAATATCACTCGCGCACATTATACTGTCTGTCTATTTCTTGCAATTTTAATAATTATACAAATTATTAAAGTAATTTAATATTCATTGAAAATAAATGAATGTTAACTTAAACAAGTATATTAAATAATTTTACCTAAAGATTCCTGTAAAAGCTCCCAATCTCCATCCCCAATGGTAAGCACCCTTTGCAAAAGCTACTGTTACAAAGTCCTGTAATTTTTTCTGTAAAAAAGAAATTCATTTATTTTTAGCAGGGATGGTTTTTTGTGGATTTTATATGCAGACTCTCTCTCTCTACTCTATCTCTATCTCTACCCTACACTACTGTACTCCTACCCCTACCCTACCCCTCAATTAATTTGGTACAAAAACTGTGATTAATGAAGAACCACGCAACCAATTTTGTGCATACTTCACATAAACCATCTACTAAATAGTCCACACAAAGCCTAAACATTTGGTTTGGATAGGTGAGTCTGTTCTTGAATTATAAAATTACAACCAAAAGTGGCATTAATTTTTCTTTTTCTTTTTTTAATACATCTAAGAGTGCAAAATCAAACATCACTTTAAGTCCATCTATCTGTAGTAAAGCAGCATGGTGGGTGTAAGCTCCATACTTACTCTCCTATAAGTAAAGAGCCCTGAAGATTATAATGAGGTTGATGATGGATGATGATGTACTTGTATTTTAAGAATTCTCATTACATTTTTTTATTTTGCATAATGATATTTCTGCCTCTAAAGATAACATTCTTTGTTTAGGAGCCATTTGGAGATGTTTTAATGGTGGCACCTAAATGTCACTATCATTGTGAGGAATGGCAGAGTCACATTAAACATTGTAATCTTTTAACTAGAATTGAGAAAGAAAACAATAAGGAACTAAAGCTAACTTATCCTAATAACTATACAAATCATGCCCACATGGAATACTAAAATGTAAATTCTATATACCTTAGCATCAACTGTAGATTTAAAAATTGTAGCTTGATTGTTTTCAATAAAATACAAATAAGCATCTCTTGACTTGATAAACCCTCCTAAGCATGCTCCAATAATTAAACCACTCATGGTTGCTTGCACTACATTTTGAAATTCAATTGAATTTTCATCTTGGTCACTGGAACACAGAAAGAATAATATACAGACAAAGACATACCGACAAAGACAATAAGATGTCCTATGACTAACTTGTATAGAATAAAAAAAAAATGTTTATCAATAAACAAATTAAAGTGAAGGTATACATCACTAGTTATTTTATACCTAATATATATAAAAATGAATCCATTCATATATCCCTTGGTCACGCCATCACATGTGAACGGCTGGACCAGTTTCACATTTTTTTTTTGACGTGTTTCTCATTGTCAGAAGAAGTTTCTTATGACAGAAAAAAAATTAAAAATTGAAGGTGTATGGGGTAGGGTAGAGTAGGGTAGAGGTAGGGTAGGGTAGGAATAGTTTCAAGTTTCATGCGGACGAAGTCACAGACGTCTGCTAGCAATAATAGGTAAATAAGAAAGGAAGATAAAATTTAAATAGTAGGTAAATTTATTTGGTAACAAATGTCATGAGGTTTCTACTTTTATTATTAATTTGTTTGTTTATACACAGTTCATCAATTTACATTTTTGTACATAGATCATGTCCACTGGGCATATATAATTAAAATTATAAAAAGTACATGCATGTTATGGTTCTGTCAAATGATTTAACCACTGGTCTTTTTTCTAAATATTAAAACTTATATAATGTGCCTGTAAGCTGAGGTTGAGTCCTAAATGAGAAACCTGTACCTAGTTTTGCTGCTGTGGTAGCAATTAAAAGAGCCTTTAGCAAATACATTTTGAAAAAAGCCTTGAACTTAATAAGGTTTGGCCAAAAAATGCCATAAATTTATTTACGAAAAGGCACAGCAACTCGTTTTATGATCAGATTTTAACAGAAAAAGTGAATTAAGTACTTACTTTTTAGTATACATAGCTTTGACTCTGTCCCATCCGGTCTTCGGCAGTGGAGAATTCGGCGTATCCAGTTCGTCGTAATCATTTTCGTTTCTTCTGCCGATGATTGGTATTATGACGCTAGGTGACAGTCTTGCAACTGTTCCTATCATTACTTTTTGATTTAATAATCGACTAAACATAGTTATTGAAATAGGTTATTCTGTTAAAATCAAATAGTATGTAACTAAAACTATATTATTAAAAACATTTTCAAACAGCCTTACACGCTTATGTATATACAATAATTGTTTTAATTTTTAACACTACTTATTTAATATTTAAATTGATTTTATTTTGAATTTGAAAAATTCGATTCGTGTTTCGGTGATGTTATAATATGACATTGACAAAAGACAATCAAAATGTGACATTGACGTTTAACAGCTGACAGATTAGTTTTTTTTTTATTACCTGGCTTTACGGCTCTGAGTTAAGTTAATTTTAAAGCATGAACATGGAGAATGCTATTATAGCACTATTTCCTTGGTCAATGGGTCAATTTTAATGGCGATGTATAAAAATATTTTTGAAAAAATATCAAACATATCGTACTGGTCTGCATTTATCTAATTCTTTATGTAACGTGGATCTTCGATGCGTAATTTTTGTCGTAGTTAGATTTCCCCCCCGAGAAAAAAAAAAAAGGGCCGGGCGTGAAGAATTGACTCTCTACGAGATTGTTTTAATATTTAAATTAACGTATCAATGTAATATGCATTTCTATTGTCAATAATACACCCCCAATCCCAACTAATCTATGATCCCAACGCCGATCGTACAGTCCACAACTTTAGGCTTTTTACACAACACTATCACTTCTCAAAAAGGTTCTTTTAGGGCGACACTTTTCGTTTCGATTCACATACATTATATTTTTAATAATAAACTTTACGGCTCTGGGTTCTGGCCCTTTTGAGCCCGGATTCACAAACAATAAATTAATTATCTCGGACCAATAATAGAAAGACCTGCCTCGCAAGACGTTACCTCTCTGTCAAAGAATCAACGATCTATTTACCTTTATAGAGCGGGGCATTTAGAAGTGTTTGTAAAGTTGAGCGGCTAACGCGTGTATAAAAACTAACAAACGCGTTAGATTGTTCGGTTGTATCGATGTTTCATTGTTGTAATCGTTTTCGTCGTCTAAAAAACTCCCTAAATATTCTGGTTTGTGTAGTAAGTAGTTCAATGGCATGAAAAACGGCCAACGACTTTTAATTCAGTAAAAGATGACGTGACGTTCAATTTGAAAATATTTCTATTTTATTTTTGTTATTCTTAACATGTTGGCCCTTGATTTCAGTCTCACCTGATGGTAAGTGATGATGCAATCTAAGATGGACGGTATGATTTCTACACGACATCATACCGGAACGCTAAATCGCTTAGCGGTACGTTTTGTAGGTAGGGTGGTAACCAGCCAGACCTGGCCCAATTAAGAAATCCTCAATCGGCCGGGGATCGAACCTAGGACCTCCGTCTTGTAAATCCACCGCGCGTACCAGTGCGCCACGGAGGTCGTCAAAAACATAATTATAATTTATAATAAATTTGTAATAAAAACAATATCTAAAAGAAAAATCGACTCTATTCTTCTAACGAACGAACGAACAGCAAAACATCGATCCATTAATTTAACGTTCTGTGTACAGATTATATTATTCTTGTCAAATATTTTCGATGAGTGAGTTTACCTCGTCCCCTTCAAAAAACGACAGGCAATTTTGTTTCTGCATTTGGGTGCGATTTCATTTCCATGTCATAAAAATAACCTTAAATACCCCAAGCAGACATGAGTCACAAACCATTTTGAAAAACAAAGATTGATATTAAGATTTATGGGTATTAAATGTGCATTTATAAAATTAAATAATAACTTTAATGATTTTTATAAATGTCGTATTTTCATATCAAAAGAAGATGTTTTCTTTTATTTTAATGTGAATTTTACCTTTCATTTATTGCAGAATTACCCTATACTATGATTATTTTTTTTGATTTTGTGTTATTAAGTGAAAGAAGATTTGACATTTCACAGTTCACACTTCACAGCACAGAACACTACTTTATTTGTTGTCTGTGACTAATACTCCTACCTCACAGTATTCGTTAATGATTCGTTAACTAAATCCAGTCTGTTGTGCGTATTTTCTTCCTTTGTAATTTTTGTTATTTTGTTTTGTTCTCGTTTCGTTGTTGTTGTTAATTATTGTTTATTTGTTGTTTGTTTTTCGCGCGTATCTTGTATGTATTCTTTATTACCTCATATCTTCGAAACCGCTGAACGGATTTACGTAATTCAGATATCCTTAGATTTGTTTTAATAAGCCAAGTGTTCTTAGATAGGTGAAATTAGAAAAAAACCAACAAGACGACTGTGAGATGCTATAGAATCGAGGTGATTTTTTTTTTTTTAATATTGCAACATGGGAATCAAATTCAAGGGCTTTTTGTGAGAATTTCAAAATGGTATATAATGGCCAACAAAAAACTACAATTACAAAAACGTTAATTATTAATTTGTTTATACATAATACGCGAGGCGGACGACTATAAGGTTTATGAAGTGTAGTTATAAAACACCTTAAATAGACTAAATTAAATATATTGATTATAAAAATCGACATGTGCGAGTCGGATTCGCCCACCGAGGGTTACGTAGATTTTTTTGAATATTTACTTATCCTCGGTTGGACGTAGGTATACATTATCGTACTTTGTAACAAACGTAACAAATAAATCCAAAATTCACCATCTATCTAACTAAAAAATAAATTAATTAAATAAACAAATAACCCAACTGCATAAATGATACAAAAACTGATTAAACTAAAGTCGGGACCTATTAAAAAATGTAGACGAAAATCATTCTATTCAATATAATAGGTCCCGACTGTTTTCTAATTGTTTTCTACACTTCTGGACTGAGTTTTTTTTTTCTTCAGTTTTTGTATCATATAGGCAGTCGGATTTTTTATTTGTTTAATTAATTAATTTATTAATTTTATTTACTTTAGTACGAAAATGAGTGAAGCGGAGCCTGGTACTAGCCGGAGCAGTTATTCCGCATTGCTATCGTTTCCGTCACCAAAAAAGAAACGTACGAAGCAAACACCCTTATCGTCCTCCGAGAAAACCGTTTTGATTAATGTGTTTAAATATGTCGAGGATACCTTATGCTTGCTTATACATAATAAAAAAACAAAACTATAAGGGTTCTTTATTGACTACGGAACCCTGAATATAAGTGAAACATTATCTGTTAGATAAATAACAGGATATAGGAATATAGAATAAAAAAAATATTTGTTTATCAAATCAAGTTTTATTTCATGACAATATTCGTAAATAATGCTGTAGTAAAATGTTGAGCACCCCTGAGTCAGCTGTTTTTGTTTATTTACATTGTTTAAAATACCTACCCGATCTGACTATAGTAGTTTCGGAGTCTACTCATTACCTTCATAAAAACACACAAACAAACAATAAAATCTTTCCTCTTTTTAACCGACTTCCAAAAAGGAGGAGGTTCTACGTTCAGCTGTATGTATTTTATTGCTTTTTTATTATGTATGTCCAGCGATAATTCCGTCATTTATGGACCGATTTTAAAATTATTTTTTTCATTTTGAAGGGTTTACTCCAGGGTGGTCCCATTTTTTTATGTCAGGAGAAATTGAGGGGAACTTTCAAAAATCGTAGAGACGGCTAGTGCGTTTGTTAGTGTTTCTATAATGTATTATAAACCACTACAATTTTATAAAGGTCTGCAGTTCGTCTGATGATGGAGCCGAAACACAAACGATGGAACTCGTCAACGATTTACGGCAGTTACCTTTTGTTTGTGCTTGATTAATTTGTATTGATGAGAACTTTCACCTAGATGGATTGTGACTGTATTAATGGTCTGGTGATGAAGACGAAGGACAGTTAAGGGAACTCCTCAACGGATCACAATAGCTATCTTGTGTTTGGACTTGATAAACTCGTATTGATGAGAACTTTCCACCTAGATGGGTTGTGACTGTATTAGAGGTCTGGTGATGAATACGAAGGACAATTAAGGGAACTCCTCGACGGTTCACAGTAGCTACCTTGTGTTTGGACTTGATTTATTTTATATTGATGAGAACTTTCCACCCATATGGATTGTGACTGCATAGGGAGTCTGGGGATCCAAGACGGAGAACAGTTAAGACCACTTCTCATTAGTTATGATACCTTTCACGTTTTTCTGGATATTCATATTATGTGTGGATAAAGTAGAGTTAAGGTAGTATTTTTTTTTTAATTGGGATTGTAGGACTTAGGTACTTATCATACAAAAAATAACGTTTTAGCTAATTGCTTATTATTTTTTGTTCACACTCAGTAGGTGTGCTAACACTAAAAATAAAAAAAAATAAAAATTTAATAAAAAAAATTTAACCAACTTCCAACTCAAAAATGCATGAGCATCGTCAAGCTACTATGAAAAAATCATGATTATCGCCGTGTTTAACCGACTTCCAAAAAAGGAGGAGGTTCTACGTTCGGCTGTATGAATGTTATTTTTTTAGAGAAACTAGTATTTTGATACTATTCCAGTATTTTATCAAATTAACACTTTGTATCCAGATACAAAACTCTGCCTTTGATTCGGAGGGCGTAGGTTATTCTCCTCGGCTCCAACTCTCATTCTCTTCGTGACTTGTGTCAAGTCTGCCAACCCGCATTGGGCAAGCGTGGTGGACTATTAGCCTAACCCCTCTAATTCTGAGAGACTCGTGTTCAACAGTGAGCCGAACATAAGTTGTTAAATGATGATGAACCAGATACCTATAATAATAGTAATAATAAAGTCTTTATTTACTTCATACATTGATACAGTTAGTTATACAATTTTTAATAGAATCTTGTTTTTAAATTATGAGTATGAATCCCATTGTCTTGGGTATAGGCCTCCTCCAGCAGTGTCGATGACATTGCCCAAGTGACTGTAGTAAGTGGACTGATGAGTCCAGCGCTTCTGGGGTCTGCCAACTCTCCTTTTACTTAGTGGACCCTGCCATTTAGTAACGGTAAGTGTCCACCTGTCGTCTTTCAAGCGCGATACATGTCCAACAGTCCGACCAGATACCTACCTTGCTATTATCTGATACTGCTCTTTAGGTACATATTTAAAATCATACACATTTTTACCTGCCATCAATCTGCAGTTCACTTCAGTAGCAGATCCAATTAATCTCGCTGCCCTAATAGTACGCTTCTATAGGCGAGAGAAGGCCTGTATCTACTATTAGTAACACATCACACTAGTATTAGACGCGCGAAGTTTGTATGTGCGTTTGTTATTCCATCACGCCTCAACTACTGAACCGATTAGGCTGAAATTTAGAATGGAGGTGGACTATTATTCCCTGGATACAGTTACAGAGGTTACTATCATCCTTATATTTTTTGTTTATATTTCACTACACTTCACTTCATATCGTTTACACAGTTTGAAAATTAATTGTATTATCAAACAGTTATACGTTCAGTGGTTTTTGAGTGATACTATACTTATTGTAGTCACATAGACAGACAAAGAGAAATACAAAAAACGTATACCTACCTACGTACTTACGTATATTATGTTATTTTTGGTTTCGGAACTATATGCGGTGAAACGGGCGTATGTGAAAACGAATACTTATAACTAATAGATTCCTTTATCATTAATGATATTCTAATTTGGTTGATAATCCATCAAAGAGTATAACATGTAACGTAGATAAGTATCTAGGTGAATGTGAGCCCATAACCTAATTATACAGGATTTGGATATTTAATAATAAAATTGATTATTTTCAACTATATTTTATTATAAAATGACAAAGAATAAATCTAGAGTTTAATAGTGTAGTCACTTAGTTGTTAAAATAGTGTATATATTTATATATTTCACATAAACTGTACGGTTTACAGTGGAGTCGTCAAAAGTTGCCTGATGGCAATTACACAAAATTAATGTACACAGATCGATCATCAAAACTATATTTTATTTTTTTGGATAACTTCAGCTCGCTTAAGTAAATCATAATATAGGTAATTTGATCTTCTATTTAGATTAGTGGAAATTAAAAATATTTATCTGATAGATCCCTGTTATTTTCCCAATGATTGGTCTTTGGCATTGTTTTTAAATTAGTATTAATTAGTCTAAAGGTTTGACATTTTTAAATTGTATTTAACTACATTTTAAAAGGGAAAATTAGGTGGATGTGCTCAAGACAAAACCAGGAGACAAATATATCGTCACGAGGAACGATTTATACATCTATTAAACTATGTTTATTTTACACACAACCCTTTAATTTGCACACCATTAATAATATTTTTTCAATTCAACAGAAATCACTAGACTTAAGAAACCAAGACGGGTACAAGGTACATAATATTACAAGTTAGCCACTACGAAGATTACTTTCTGTAGGCAGGTTACTAGAGCGACTACTGAAATTAGAATAGGATATTTATCTAGTTAATCTAAAGTATCGATTATGTTAATCTGTAATAGTTCTATAATTTTATTTTAATTATTTATCATCATCATGACATCAGTGTATTTACATTTACACCCACAATTAATTAAATACAAAGATAACTGCCACTTCATAGGACCTAATCGACTCTCTTTTAACAAATAATCTTTCAATTGATAATAGCTACATTAATAGTGCGACGATTATGATTTTCCCTATTAATTGGCAGTTATACAATTCTCCTAGATCAACGTTTCAATAAGGAATGTTTCAGTTCTTTCAACAGCAGGAATAAGGGACGTGGCACGGACTAGCAGCCGACCTGAGCCATCAGGGCCGGCTAAAATATTCACATTATACCCTGTGCGTAGCATATTCCACGTGATCATTTTACAAAACCTATCATTGGCAATATTTGAGTCCCTTACCCCTTTAACATCCAACTTAACAACCTGTATTTCGCATAAATTCTCGCAAAGTACCACAGACTTTTTTATATTCAATACGTGAAGGGCTCTTGAAGATGTATTGAAACGTTTTACAGAATAGTATTGTAGTTATGTCGAGACAATTTAGATCTAAGTAGATAAGAGTAGGTATGTCTAGAGTTCAGATGTTGTACAATCGTACATAACCTCATTATATTGATCCCATTTAAAAGTGTATAAGTTTTATTTACAAATAGATCTACTAATCTGATGAAGAAAGTTATAAGAATAAAAGAAATCTTAAATCGAATTTCAATCGACTGTCGATGAAGGTAATATAAGCAAACGGAGACAGGAAAGGTGAGGAAAATAAAGAAAAAGAATCAATGATGATAATAGTTTAATTATAAAACTAAAAATAAGAATGAAATTAAACACACAAAAGGCTTAATACTAAAAAAAGAAAATACAAAGAAATTACGACACATTAAATTACACTGAAAATAAAATACAAAGTACCTACCATTGGAATATGTAACATAAATAAAACAAAAGATGAATAAAATGGTTCTGGTTATTAAGAAAATTTCTACTTAAGCCAATCGTATAGGTATATTGATATGTCGGCATTTATCCGTACAATTGAATGTAGGTAGGTACAAAATAATATGCTAAAATAATATTTAAAATGCCGTAAAGGATAAGGAATAAAGAAGCACTATAATATTGTAGGGATATATTGTGTGATATGAGCATGAGTAAAGCACATCAAGACAAAGTATAACACAGCTATCGGTTACAACACGCTGCGTCGAATCAACACGAATGGACCAATTAAATAAGATTGAAAAACAACAGCTCTCACATATTTTTCAACGCATAACTTTAACTAACAAATTGAAACAATGTTCGCTTACAATGAATAAAATTGCATATATTGCGCTTAATAAAACTCTCAAATATAATTTAACTGTAACATTTTCATCAACTTTTTAATAAATGTTAAGATTAATTCAATTACTTTTTACCTAAAATAATGTGTATTGACTTTAAATTTGGCATCTCATACTAAACACTGATTTATTTATTTTTTAATTATATTATTACGACATTATCCTAAATATTTAAAATACTTCTCTAAACACATAAACCCCTATAATAATCTATTAGTCAATACCAATATTATTGAGAAAATTTTTAGGCCACCAAACGCCACACACATTTTTGAAGGTCTCCAACTCGAGCATTCAGAGAGTTGCCTTGTCCAAAGCTTTTGAGGGTTTGATAGCACGATAAAAATAATTCCTGTTAAACAAGAGGCAGGGATGTAATAATTTTAAAAAATCATGTCCATTGTCTAAAACTAAAAGACGGTAATAATCGCTTCGGTTTACCAAGCTTGATAACGTAAAACTTAGGAAATTTTCATATACCAGAAAAACCAACCTGGACTTTCTAATGTTTTTTAAAAAATAGAAACTATAAATCTCCTGATTTTTTGGGAAAAGAAGAAACTTCATCTGCTTTTTAGAAAATATTTGGTTGAATACCGTGCTGAATACTCATGGCTCTAGAATCTCAAAACATAACAAGGGACATGGATCGAAAAGAAAAGCCAAAGAATCACTTGCCATTTTTAAACTTTCTTGCTCAACTTCATGAGAATGAAACCTGAAAGTGTAAAGTATCGGTTAAAGTTCTTTTCAAGATCTGACGATGCAGACCTTTGAATCTTTGGTACAATTTCTTTTTTTCTTTAATAAGATTCTGGCATAACCTATATTTACCAGATAATGTCCCTCGTTAAGATTAAGAATTCAATAGCTGGATTGTAAATAAAGGCAATATCTCCGAAGCCCAATGTGTGTGGTGTTCTACGCTGAGTACAGTAGATATGTAATCTTTCGTGAGTTTCAATACATGTTTGGTAATAATATTAAACCAGCGATCACTACCGACGCCATCTCGAACAGACCGCCCCCAACGCTGGCACAATCTCGTGTACCCTATAGAAAAACATCATCAAAAACGTGCAAAATATCACCACACCCTGGTCGCCTAACATTATTTAAACCAAACTACTACTTACACGTTCTTAGCGTAGATAGGTTAATTAATTTATTAATCAGAATTAATACAATCTGTATGACCAAATTTCTCTATTAACCTTACATCGTAATGACAATCTAATTTTTTTTTAGTTTAACCATCTTACTAAGCTCTATTTTTATATATTTAAACTGTACGTGATGTACACATATGATACATTCCATAATAGTGTAAATATGTTATTTTTATGATAGATTACGAGTATAAAACTGAAATCAAAATTCATTTATTTTTGTGACTAAAGATATGTTGAAAATGAACCTTACACCGAGGACAAAGGGACCTCGAAGCTTAACTTTACAGCGGATTACTTCACAAACTACTACCGTTTTAATTCCTCAAGGATGGATATATTTTAAATTTCCACCTCAAGGCCTTAATATTTCCGCCAGCGGGTAAGGGAAGATATGTATGAATTCTTTGACATTTTCCACTTAACATTATACGTCTTCTATTAAAAATTTAATTGATAATTATCATATTGCAAATAGCAACGTTTTCACTAACTCGTCATAAATCAGGTATCTGTTTCACGCATGCTTTGCCTAATCACATAGACTGGACGTGTCGCTGAACACTTAATCTGGTCCTAACCGTCAGGGCGAAGACTGCGGGCACCAACTCATTGACCAAATTTATTACAATAAATAAATAATATCTCTAAAAGCGTTACCAGAGTTTTTGAGAGAATTTTTAAAAGTTATAACGTTAATTTACTTAATCCACAAACTTAATCTCTTTTGCATTGGACTAGACGCATTTTTAATTTAATTTTAGGAAGGCAAAGATGTGTGAAAACCAATCGAGCGCTAGGTTTAGAAGGAAAACGAGCTCGCCGGAGCCGGCGTCGTATGTACACAGTGTCAGGAGAGAGCATAAAACTAAAATACTGTGGTGATAAAGCGATACAGACACCCGCACACAACATAGTGCATTTGCATCAAATCCTGAAAATATTTTACTCCATAAAACGTCCTTATTAACAGTGTGGCAACGTTATAGTAGTATTCATTATACTTATTTAAAATTATTCTAAAAAATACATTAGCGCAACATTGTCCACACTGTCGTATATGTAGGGACCGACCCTGACCGTAAACAAATAAATAATTTTATCTATAATTAATTGCTTAGTGAATATATGCACGAGCATTTACAGTATGTTGTAGCTACCATTAATATAAATTAACATCAAAATAAATGCATCATGTCACTATTATGTCACGCAACGTAACGTTTTATAGATGATATATCAACTATGATTAGTGATAGTATTCGTGATTACGCTAACTAATCGAGAAGAAACTATTATTTTTAACAATAAACAGAATATTTTTCTAAACAACGCAACAGTCACGGAAGAGTTCAGTGGAGGTTCCGGATAGTGCCGGCTATAGAAGACGACAGTTTATATCTAAATTATACTAAAATCCTCTCTACAACTAATATTGCACACACATACACATTTCTGAACGTAGCCATTCGTTAGTAAACATAATAAAATGTGTATGCGCACAAAACTATAATATAATTATATTCAAAATGCCATAATAAATTGTGCAGATTAAACTAGAGCATAAAATATATGTATAAAATATAATCTTAGAATAATAACTGCAAATTATAAGTGATAAGAAAATACTTTAACAATGTGCTCTAGTGTTGAATATTATAATTATATAAAAATACCATTTATCGTTAATAAGCCTGTTACAATAATAACCGCAAAACAACCAGACAATGTTTAACATTGCGTACATATCAAAGTTGCCAAATTGTAAATAAGTCTAGCGCAATCTAATTGCAATCTGTTTCATACAAACTGATTGATCTCAGAGTAATGATAAGGTACATTACAGCGACCCAGGACACACGTTAGATATTGTAAAAGATCTACAGGTAATTTAAAGATTTTACTCATTAATTAAAACGGTTCTATCAATCAATCAATCAACAATTATCTTATAAAAGGATATGACTGTAGTATCGATATGTACTTGATATGTGTAGTCTTCAAAAGTCTTACTTATTCGCAATCGCTAGCTTAACCTTTACTCTGAGATAGAAACCATTGCTGAAATTCACTGGAAACGATTAACGCTAAGTAATAGTAAAGTATAAAAATAATATATCGAATAATAAAAATACGGAATGAATACCACACAAAATTAATCCTCCCTAGTCGCACAGCGAAGCTATTTCATGTCAGGGTACCCTCAAACAAACTTAAAAAAGATTCAGCTGCCGTCCGAAACGATGACAAGATATCTTAATTAGGTTGTACAGTAATAGTACGTAATCTAATGAAATAGAGTTAGCACTTAATCTATACTGATCCGAGTAAGCGTAATACAGATATAATATAATTTTCAGTCGAGCGATGTTCTCGAATAGTGAGAGAGGTACTCGTGCTCGTGCGATGTACAGTCGCATCGCCGAACGATAAGGCTTGAGAGTTAGGTTACGCTGTTTGTCATCCGAAAAGGGTCCGACCTCGTTTGCGTGTAGATAGTGAACGACTGTTGTGTGATATTCCGTGGAGGTGATTGGTCGTTTTGTTTAAATACTTGATTTCGAGAAGGACACCCTGAGGTGGTTGGACTCGGAGAGCTGGTAGTTGTGCATTTTGATGAGCGCCGCCACCGCGTCGTCGATCGTCGCCAGTTGCACGAGAGCCATTTTCCGATCCTTCCTGCAAAAGCACAAATAAACATTTATTATAACATGTTTAAAATTTAATGAATCTCACGGATATATTGTAAATTGTGAGCGTCTTTTAAGGGTTCTTGATATAGTGTTTCACATTTTTTATTGCAATAAAAATCAGGTAATAATAATTCATCGATTTCTTTTTGCTTCATTTGATTTCTATTATTAGATCAGTTATGGTATAATCTATGCTTATAATAAAACTGCAACAGGTCCAATTCTGTACAATGAAGACAATTTAAAAATAGTCATTGGAGATAACTGATACTGAACCCAATATAGTTTTTTTTAATCCTTGTTAATAAATAAATGAACTCACGGGAAGAATTTGAACGCCTTGATTGTGAATCCCCGTTTGGTGAAAGCTTCTTTGATGTCATCTTCAGAGACTGTGGCTCTGAAAACAAACAGTATGTTAGACAGGTCCATTTGAGCGTATGAATGTAATGGCCGGTCTCGAAATTGGACAATAACTTACGGAATGTTGGAAAGATGTAACGTAGCGCTCGGCGGGTAAATGTTCTGGTAGTTTTTGCTGCCGGGCTTCTTGAATCTATGAAGCGGACTCTGGGAATAGTCCCTGGAATAGAGCAAAAAAGAAAATTTATTTAGCACCTCCAATAATTCTCGGGATATTGCCAATTCTACCGACAAAGGAATTCATATAGTGTATGAAAATGCAATTTATAGACATGAAAGGACATCTAGGTAGGTATGTTGTTTAAGTGATTTTATCAATCGCCATTTATTTGCAGACGCATTCTCTTAAATAGGGTAAACAGACAGATGAGGCTATGAGTTACGAGTAACATAATGTCATCTTATACTGAGATTAGTGATGTTTAGTGACGTTTCAGAACATGTTATAGGGTCGGAAAATATTAACATAGACTGCTGTCATTTGGACAACTGACTCATTAGAAGTGATTAGCTTAATTATGAGGCTTCGGGTCATGCGGTTTGTATATGAAATGTACTTCACCATATAACTTCTCTTTCTTCTGAAAAAAAGTTAGGAATTTGGTGGCATATCCGTACCTTGGAGAGGACTTTCAGCTAGGTCCCGGATATCACTATTAACTGATAGTGATCGTTACATAGTTAAACATCACATCACATCACACATTACATCCACATTGTAGTACAGTGGTGGATATAAGCTTTAAATCCCATATCTTATATGAAGGGAGGCCTGGCTCTCTAATGGCACAAATGGTGTTAATCTCTAAGTCATTCGAAAGTTCAAATCGATTGGTGAGCTGCCAACGGGTCGACATAATAGGACGTATTAAACCGCGCGATAACGCCGTGTTTGACGACCGGTCGCTACGATGGTGTTGAAAGGTATGGTAGGTAATGGTGATGAACCACATACCGAGTGAGGCCCGCGTCCGGCTGCCCCTCCTTGGGCAGCTGCACCGTCTGGTGCTTGCTGAGCATCACGCGCATCGCTTTACCGAACACGCGCAGTTTATCCATGTGAGTCATCGCTGGAAAATAATAATAGAAGTAAAGTTAGTTTATTGTGCAGGAGATTTCAGGGGCGATAGGTCGATCTATCTTTTTTAGAAAATTAGCCAATAAAAATACCGAACTAACTTGCTCATCCAGGTATTATAATTTAACAGATCATAAAAAAGCTCACTTTGGCATTCTACTCGTAATAATTCAACAATTTTATAACCTGACCAGACCAACTAGGAGTAACTAAATAGTATACTAAGACTAATCACATACAAGGTTTTTTTATAATTTTGGTCAGGTTATACTGTCGACGATAAGTAATGTAGCCTAAGTACAAATTAATTATTATGTATTTCTTTAATTCTAAATGATTCAAGCTCATAGCTTCAATCATTTTAAACGAAATAAATTAATGAAATGGATGTCAAAAGGGCACTCTAAATATACCCCATACTTTCGAAATTTAAATTTCGTATTAATAAGGCTCGCATAATTTTGTTCGAGTACTATCTACATTTAAAGATATGTGTCTTACAAAGATCTTGCCACAAAGGGGGATAATTTGCTGAATTGCTTTATCCTCAAAAATTCAAGAGGTTTGGGCTTTTAACCAAAGTCAATGACACAGCTATTAATTCTTAGATATTGAATACTTGAAACTCAATGTAGATATTAGAACAATATCTCGCTTTTTTATAGTGGATGCTGAGGCCTATATATTATGCCCATAAACACTTAGATACCTCATGTTTAACGGAAATGAATAATTCATTTTTTATAGTAATAACCATAGGATAAGCGAGTTATTCAGATTTACCACTTCACGCAATATGAAATGTAAGCAGTAGAAAACACTACATCCCTATAATGTAAACAAAAATAATATTTCAGCGAATGTGAGTCTAATGTGATCGCACATAAGGTTGAAAGTAATGTAAACAGTAAATACCTAGGTGAGCCTGGTGCGGCTCTGCCATCTGAATTAGGGCTGAATCCTTTTTATTGTAGAGGATCTTCACTCGCTGCACGTCACCGTACACGCCTACATAATAAAAATGTGTTACAAACTGAACAATGTATTTCCTGTTGTATTTCAGTAATATGATTTATTTCATAAGTGCTAACATGCGACTAGTGAAGAAATATATAGACAAAATTTCGTTCAACAGCGTCGGAGTTACCCCAATCCCATCTCTTTCGTACCAACGCAATGAAAGAGATAGCGGTATTTTCAATTGGTTGAATTTTGTCTACTTCTCTTCACGAGATTATCTCGTTGGTCGCACGTTAGCGCCACAGGACGGCAACCTCAACTCTGCATTTTTGCTATTGCACCAAAATTCACTAGATTGGTTGATCAAAAAATTAGATATGGTGACAATTCTAGTTTCCCCCAAAAAAGTTGTATTATGAAAACTTGAATACTTTACTACTAGAAACTTGATGATAAAAGCAAAGTTGAGACAGCCACATTAAAATCTAAGGGCACCTACAACTAAGCTAAGCTACTACATTAACACAGGTTTATTCCAACGGGTACATGAGGAATATTTTAGTTGGTCGAATTAGTTCATAATCGAACAGTATAATGTGAAACTGGATAGATAGAAAATGATACAAGAGGAAAATAATTCCAAAGCTCTATATTCTATATTGGTCACGAATAAGCTTTCGATTAATACTGTAGCGGTTATCAGCGTCGGCACTTTTAGGCCATTTGTATGAAGCAAATATGCTACAAAAAAGATTTTGAATATCGACACAAGTTAATAGAAATATAAGAAGGATATCTTTATTAATAACAACATTATTTTGTAGCTCGCCTAATTAGCAAACACCAACAATATGGCAATGTATTGTTGTTGATTATTATTTTGTATTAAACACGTTATCCACTGTTGTTGAACACTGTAGAAGTGAAATAGAATAAACCATGACACAAAATACAATACGGGGTAGGTACATACACTAACCTAGCTACATCTAAGATGTCTGAAACACAAATTGTCAAGTTAATAAAGCGTTTAGAATGACCTTAGAATGGATAGTGTTAACAAGCGAAGATTCGACAAAAAGTCATCGGATGCTGTTATCAGTAAAGAAGTTGAGAGTGTTAGCTGACAATTTGTCTTCCAGGCAGACAGGGCTCGGGAGCAATATTAATGTTTTAATATAAAATACGGAATGTTTGTGCACACGTACCGAAAAGGGTAAAGAGAGCGTCAGGCGTGACCATCTAAAACAATAGGAAAGAGAAAAGAGATAGTATTATAAATAGTCGTAAAAGATATCTGACTTCATGTCTATAAATAAATTAGCAACTTATTTTTAAGGAGTTTTAAGTAGAGTATATAAATGAATAGCCTGTAACGACTGTATTAGTTTGGATCAATTAGTCGTTCGGTGGATTTTATACCCATATTATTAAATGAATCGTGGAGACGTTACCGGCTATTGTGTTAGCATAATGCAATAATTTGCCAATAAACATTAAACTACCAAATCGAATTGAAAGATTGTAAAATAATTTCTCTACGTTTTGTGCCTACCAGATTTACGAGTGATAGGTACCGTCAACTCATTTACAAAAGTTATCTAAGGATGAATCGTTTTTTTACAATGTAAAAAGCATTCAACATCATTTGGTTTTGTGTTGATTTGAATCTCTACTTCAAATTTTTAGTTTTGCAATCTACATGGAAGTAGAATACCTACCTCTTCATTGAGATTGGAGACGAGGAGCACAGTAGCCAGAGGCAGCGGTGGTGCAGTCAAGGCACGGAGGGCCGGCGACGCGGGTGTCAGGGTGAGGGCTCCGAAGGCCGGGAGCCCCACTCCCCCCACTCCGACGCCGTACGGCGAGGCCAAGCCTGATCCCAGGCCTAAGAACGGTGGCGCCAAAACTCCGCCACCTACGTCAAAGTTGTGCCGTTAACGTCAACCTTGGCAATCTATCTTCATTCCGGAAAGTTTAAGATCTCATATCTAAGGACGTAATAAATTAGTATGACACACACGGAGCCATTAATCTAATTATATCTTAGCAAAGTGTTTTAAAACTCCATTTTGTAATTATCTTATTTTATATTTGCAAAAATAAAAAAATCTATCTACAGTGAGAGAGCAAGAGCCTGTGAAGGAAACCCACACCAAACACGCTACACATATCCGCTTTTTGTGAGGACCCCAAAATATACAGCAATAGTATAACAAAAGCAACAAATAGGCTTTACAGGAGTAATCCTCATATATTACAACCCTCTACGGTGCAATAGGGATTTATGATAAGTTATTAGTCACTGTGGAAACATTTAGAATTGATTATGAATAATAAACAAGACAAGAGGGGTAAAATAGTAGGCATGCGTGCTTGTTTAACTTATAAAATACTTTTATTTTCATTTTTCATGAAATATAATGTGTAATATATTGTATTAAAGGTTAGTAGACGTTGTTTATCAATTTAAATTACTATTTCGTACTACAAATTGAAGACTTTGTATCCACCGAGGGCATTTATGCTTTTAAAATTTAACGTTTTTGCGAAGATTCACGTCCGAACTATTACTAACTGTTGAACTTTCATAATTGTTTTCAGTTTTTTTAAGTTTTAAGTTATGTCTAAATTTAGTATTTTAATGTGTTGTTACCAAATTTAAACAAGCATGCATAATTTCAAAATTCTACGTTTAGGAGAAGTAGTTTTATCTTCCAAGTTTTGACCCATTCATACGCAAATAAAAGGTTAGGTGTATCGAAGGTCAGTGTGAAAAGCGTCCAGGTGTCGGGTAGTATAAGACTAACTCATCCTGGATGCGAGGGCCAAGGCGAGGCGGGCCCGCAGAGGCATCAACTCACTGGTCAACAGTTGGTGCGCGTCTCCGTCGCCAGAGGGCAGCGTGGGGTTGGTGTAGTCGCGCGACTTGTCGTTGTTGTACTTCACGTTGAGACAAGTCATCTTGGAGTAGTCAATGCGCAGTGTGCAGCATCCGTTGTAGATGTTTTGCCCGTCCAGAGCCTGTTAACAAAGAAACAAGTGTGTTAGTGTGTGTCAGTCGTGATCGTGTGTTGGTCGCAATGTACATCGCGACGATCAGTTTTATCTGCTGTCAAACCGTTAGCTCTGCAGGCATGTGAGCTTACTTGATCGTCAGTGGATCACATTAGATCCAACGCATGGCTTAAGATTATCTTTATTTAGTTAGATACATATTAATATTATAAAGTGCAGTGCAGTTCAATTGATGCTTAGTATTGGGACCGTTGTAACTTTAATTTTAAGTTTTCAACTATTAATTATCACCATTATCTGATAATATTATTACATGACGTTTCAAAAGTGCTTGTATAAACTAAACCTAATTGAAAAAAATAATTTTGAGTTTATTTTAACTTTACAGAAAAATTTTAGGAAAATATTTTTTTATATTGATTAATCTATTAATATGTCCTACTACAACTCTGATAGATATTGTTAGATACAGGAAAATTTACGTTGTAAACGATTATACCCACTTACTAAAAAAAATAATTAGTTTAGGAACGTACTATAAATTTATCTGCCTTACGCGGACCTAGTCCCTTTTCATTCATGATTGTTTACATAGGCGTATATAGCCTAGAATGGTCCAATGCCCACTCTAAAATTCTGGCCTACCGATTTAAAATATTATGATGGACGCCAAAATACGAAATATACAAAGAAAAATCAATAAAATCTGTCGAGCAGTTTCAGAGGCCAGCGTCCACAAACATTGTAAACGCCATTTCTATAATGAGTGTGGAATCTGTTCAGCGTGGGGTCTTAAGGTGGGCCTGTGCCCACCCTAGGAAATAATCCTAGATACGCCAATGATTGTTATGTTAGACTTCCAAACTATGTAACAATAATTATTAAAACTATATAAAAAGTTAAAGGGAAATGGAAGGCAAAGTTTAATAATAGCGCTCGACATAAAATTTCAGTGTTAATAAAATACAAAGGATGCTGAAGGAGAAAAAATATGACGGTGTCAAAATGGTTACTTCCCTGCGCTTGCTAGTTGCTACCGAGTAGCTAGCAGCTACCTATTTGTTTGTGGCCGACGCCTGTGGGTGCCTGATAACAGCGCATCGCGATAGAAAAGAGAATTAATTAAAATGCAACAGCACTCAACCCGAGTCCCGAACGAACGATATGCTTGCCTTGTAGCGACGCAATGCGAACAATATGAAGTCTGCAGGTGCCTAATTTTGTAATTCTGAAATTTTAGTTCAGTGATATGGACATTCGAGTCCTAAGGTGTTGGTATGGCGACCACGCACCGGAAGGCGCATTAGTCGACCCCTCACCAGGTGGACTGACAACATCGTGACATGACAAAACCGCGGTGTTTGGAAGTCCCTACAAAAAGCAGTGGACGTCAATTGATGATGATATGAACAGTAATTCTTCACAAGTCAACCAATGCCAAATAATATTGGCTTCTCACTGGCCTATTGGCCTATCACCATCCTCATAGTAGGTACGCATATCCAAGTATTTTGAACAAATGTCACTTTTCAATATGCAGCCTATAAAATCAGCGTCTAACTAGGTATTTAAATACCTAAGCTATACTACACATCCTCGCGACTGTGATGATGTGAGATTGTGTTTCACTACATTTCCTGAATTATGCAAAGATTATTTTTTATAAACGTATTACGTACCCTTAGGTTATGTTTGGATCGGTACGCCTGGTACAACTTTTAAAAGACTAACTGTAACTGTTTGTTTTGTTTTACGTCCAAACCACTAAACCGATTTTTATGTATTTTAATACAAAGTTTGGAGAAGCATTTTGACTTTAGATCTTATAATATCTTCTGTCTGTCTTAGACTGATACATTTAAAAAGGAATCCTTTATAAAATATGTATTAAGTAGTTTTGTAGATTAGACATCTACATTAACTATTCCTTTTACATTGTGTTTATGAATCTTTATTTGAAGAAACAAACTTGAATGTAGCGGTCTCCTACGTGTTCTGATGTAGTACGTATCCTGCGGCAACTACATTATATCTTATTCAACATGATAAAATCAATTGCTTTTACAGGTAAGCAACCAGTACCCAGAGGATCTCCCACTATCTAATTTAGAAAAGATAAATGTTACTACGGGGATTAGATACTTGGGGTACTCGAGACGTGTTTGCTTGCCGCAAATAGACTTTAATTTTTAACTGTTTATCCCTCCTTGGCGTTTCTTTTGTACGCTACAGTGTTCGTTCGTGTATTTCATTCCAACAATTGCGCCCGTGGCTATTCCTCTCGAAACAGTTTCATTAATACCGTCAACTCGCTGATGCCCGCGGCGCCGCCCCTACCGCGGACCTTGTTATTATTAATTCAACCACTTAAAGTCACCGTTTTCTTTTTAAAAGGAAAACCATGAGAAACTCTCCGTGAATTAAATGGAAAATTCTGAACTAATTAAGTGAAATTTAACATGAAGCGGAAAATAGGTATCAAAGTAATAAATGTTTCATATTTCAATTATGCGGATAAAAGCAACTTCGTATTAACAATTTATACATGGGCAAATTAGCCGAGCCTCCTTCCATATTTTCCCGTTTAATTTAGAAGATAGCGACCTACCCGTATAGGTATAGCGTACTAAAAACAATCGATCGTTAGGAAAAGCGCTCTTAAACCGTTGATTAAACCACGCTCGTACTTCCCATAAATGAAGTAACATTTGAATACCTTTTTACAATCCAATAAAAAATTTCAGAGACGCAATGAATAAGTAAGAGTTCAATGTCGAAAAGCTGGAATATTGGCTGTAGATTTAATAAATTTCTGCTCTATATGCAAATGCGAACCCCTGATGTGTAGACGTGAATAGATTGGCTCGTTTATAGCTCAACTTATATGGTAATGCGAAAAGCACGTAAGAAAGCGTGAAGAAGAGATCGCTTCGATACGTAATTAGTTTTGTAGACCGTCACGCCTCAATTTGATTTTCGCGAAATCGAATTTTTGCGGAGTGCGTAATCGACGGAGAACGTGCCTATACGAGTACTTCAATATATAAATTACACTACAAATGTCCAACGAGCTTAATATTAATAGGCACAAATTGTAAATCAAAATTACTTGCTTAGATTTAGTAAATAATACACTGGATGTACCAAACTTTAAATTAAAATTAAAATTTATACGATTAAGTAATATGCATCGAATATTATATGATGTTTTGTCAATTGAATTGTTTAAAAAACTTCACTACATGGTCATAATTTAAAATATATAAATTTATAAATAAGTAATATGTTAATCAGTAAATTTAGTCATAATTTATTTGTATCGTTTTAAATTTCCAAAGTTAATATTACCTTCAATAAAAATAATTAAACAATGAATTACCTACCAATTTAAACCAGTAATAAAATAAGCACACCTAGTTAAAAATGATTAATTATGCAAAATAATATGCACGTAGGTAGGAAAAAGGGGGATAAAGCATCACATCTAAGTCAACATTTTTGCTCCGGGATTTAAAAAGAGCTTTATTATAAATTATGAATAAATTAGCGTCACGGGTGGGTAAAGTCATTTAATGTTCAATGATTAATTACGTTGAAGGTTATTAAACTAAAGAGTGGCGGGTTAAACTAACGATAAGGAATAAAGACGTATTATAATATAGAATAGGGAAACTTTCACAAAGTCGCTTGCGTATAATACAAGCTATGAAAATCGCTCAGCTGTTAGCAAAAATGGTGATAAATTACAACGCTTAGACAATGTTTATTTACTACAGTTATTTTTAATTATGTATTTCGAATGTTTTGTAATCTTGAAAAACTGGGTATCTATACTAATATATAAAGCTGAAGAGTTTGTTTGTTTGTTTGTTTGTTTGATTGAACGCGCTAATCTCAGGAACTACTGGTCCGATTTGAAAAATTCTTTCATTGTTAGATAGCCCATTTATCGAGGAAGGCTATAAGCTATATATTATCCCCGTTTTCTTATGGGAACGGGAACCGCGCGGGTAAAACCGCGCGGCGTCAGCTAGTAGGTAATAAGTAGGGGTAGGTTAGTCAGTCATATTTTGTATACATATAAAATATGACTGACAAAGGATATATCATTATAAATTAAATCTATAAAGTTGTATATAGTGAAGCAGATAAGCGCTAGTGTTTATGGCAATCTGGAAAATTTAATATGGAGAAAATGGCTATGGCAATTCAATAACATATATATGGCCGGTGATACGTAACAATACAGGGTGCTCGGGAGTATTTCCCATAACTCTGGGATTATATTCTTTACCGAAAAGTAATTAAAAATATTCAAGGAACATGTATTCTAAAATTAATATTTTTGGGGTAAATAATATTTCTTTTGTAAATAGATCTTAAAATGTGTCTCATAAACTCATCCTTATATTTTCATTTTAATTATGACGTAGCCAAGTTTTACACATTTTAAAATACAATGATAGATAAAGCCGTGTTTTACATAGATATTTGAATTATTTTGTATGAAAATGTAATGTTTTTTTATTCGGCTCAGTTTCGACACGCTAGTGACATATCTAATAGCATAAAATCTCTGCTTAGGTGTATTAAAAATAGATAACCTATTCTCAGCACTATCTACATACATACCTTGATGTTTTATGTGTATGTACCATACATATAAAAATCCACCAACACCAAGTCTTAATTTTTAACTATTGGAATAAATCTTAATTACAACAATAATTATATCCCTAATATTTACATCCATCTGCACGCGAGTGCTGAAATAATTATTTTTTCGCTTTGACGAAATTGTGCCGTACCTCGAAGTACTACGATGAGCCAAACGATACTTCATATGCCGTAATTTGCATACATTTTAACTTACTCCATCGTGGAACTAATGAACGCGACGCCTTCAGCGACATGTACTTACACACATACAGTGGAACCATTTTAATAAGTTACAACGATGTACTCGTAAGGCACCTGTGTATGTGTAGTGTAATTTTGTTTGGATGTTTGTTAAAGCAACGCTGTAAACTCCGAAATATAATATGACTCAGATAAATGAGGAATATATTGGTGTTCTATTTAATTAAAATATTATTTACAACATTTGTTCTTCATCCTAAATTACAGCCACACTTAACTTTTTTCTGTAAATTATTATTTGTGTTTAAGAACGATTACAGGTGATAGTAACATTAATTATTTATGTTATTGTGGACGGGAGGTATCAGTGTTCGTATAAGTAAGAGGGTATTTGATGACTTAAGCTCAGTTGTTTGTCAGGTAGCGTAGACACCGTCACGCTGCCAGGTTACACTGTAATTATTGATAATGTTTTGTATTGTAATTATTGTTTATTATAAATTGTTAAGTGTGAGCAAGGAGAACATGTCGGGCAGGAAAGGTTTATTCATTCTGAAAGGATTCTTTAAATCTACGCCCAAGGTCACAAGTCCTGGGACTTGCTCGAGGTGCTTTCTAGTCCACAAATATGCCATGTACTTGTACTTGACAAGTACTTACACACATACAGTGTTACGATTGTGGGGTCGACCAACACTGCGCTTGCTAGTGCGGTTTCGCCATTCTAGCACTTAAGGTTATCTTAATCTATACTTATTATTATAAAAAGGAAAGATTTGATTGTTTGTTTGTTTGCATTGAATAGTCTCTGTAACTACTGGACCGACATGAAAAATTCTTTCACCAATGCAAATATACATTATCAGGGAGTGATATTAGATTATTTTATACCCGCATTTTCAAGGGAATGGGAACGACGCGGGTGAAACTGTTGAGTGGTGCTAGTAACAAATTAACTTACAAAAGAAAAGTATCGTAAACTAGACACATACCTACTCGTACTAGTACCTAAAGCTTGTAACGAATTCATAGTGACAAAGGCTATCTACCGCTATAGGTACGTAATCCATGCATACATCACAGGAACCGATATTTGTTGTTTTAATTCTACTGTTACAAAAACCTTGACCAGTTCAAACAATTCTATCCTCATTGAATTTTATCGCACCGTTTCGTTACACAGCTCGATTTTGAAGGAATTTACAAATTCATTAATATTGCATCAAAATTCAATCCTATTTATTTTGTTTGAATATTACCTATAGTAAATTTTTACTATATCAATTATTCTTAGATTCGATTTCAAAAGATTCAATGATTTTAAAATTAACTATGTACCTACATAAATTAAACTGTCGCTTTAAATTACACAAGGTGTATGAATATCTAAACATTTTCAGATTTACTTTTTGATTTTGAGTTTGAAGGATAAGTAATACTCCAGGATAAGTGTCATGATCACAAATTGTTTCATGATTAAAATAATTGATTTAATGAGATATTTTTGAAATAACATTAACATTATCTTTCCTTAAACAGTAGCCTTTTAATAGACATTCGGTACTTTTAGCTACTTAGTACTTACTTATCTTAACCTCAGGTCGTTGGAAAAACAAACCCCGACGGACTTGGGTTTTCTATTACGATGTACGAAATCCGAAAAATGGCAGAGAAGAATGGCTGCGGCTTTATTTACGCAAGCAATTAACAGGCCTTTACGGAAATTAATCGGGCGGACTTAACTTTAGATATTTCTCAACGGGGTAAATAAGACTAAAAACGGCGACAAGGCCGTCAGAGCAGCGAGACAGAATCATTGTAAGACGTAACAAGTGTCCTCCGTATCTCTTAATCACGTCCCCGGTAATTGTTTTATCTTTAGCTCGTTAGAACTCGTTTAAGCAAAGCCGTCTTAGAGAAGGATTAAATGCGGTCCGCCCTAATCCACCCCCTGTTGCTAATTCTGGCGGTTTTTCCACGGAGACCAGATAAACGTTTTTGTTGAGGTCCCAAGCTCGGAACGTTTAATATTTATAAGAGCCAACATCGCTCAGATTGCTTCTGTTCCCGGTGCAAGGATTACGTCAACGATAGAATGCATTCGGGGCTTTTGTTCGGCGGAAAATGTTCAAGACTTATTTATTGCTCGTTTTAAAATACTCTTAATAGATTTACTTTGTTCCTGCCTAGAGCAACTAACTCTTAATGAATTTAACGAGCTCGCAATAGAGTCGCTTAAATTGCTCAGTTTGCTTCTGTTGTCGATAAAGAGGTTTTAAACGACTTCAAAATAGAAGGAGGCTTTAAATACGTCGAAACTTTATTAAAAAAAGAAGTGTGTGTGTACTTCCAAGTGGTCCCATGGTCAGTATGTTATGATGGAAAATGAAACGAGGGAACTCTTCAAATTTATTAGTGCATTTTGAAGTCGGTATTTTTTTGTAAAAAAATAAATTATATAATCATTCATTTTAGATTAACTTAAGGAAATGGATTGTAAGAATACTTAAGATTCTTAAGTATTTTAACGTTTCCTATAAAAGAGCTCCATAACCCTGTAGATAAACAGAGGAACATGTCCTACAATGCGCCGCCTTGTCTTTCAACCTGAGGTTTAGGTGTTAAGCCTCAACTGCCTGTTTCACTGGCAACAATACCGCAACGCGAACAAAGCGACACTGTTTGTAAGCAGATATAAGCAGACGACAGTCTCAAAGAACTAGACACTTCTATCTTTAGAAGTATTTAAAAATAAAATATTAAAAACCTTCGAACACAAATTTTAATACAATTTACAGAAAAAAAAAACTGTAAACTTAATCGGTTAGAATAAGAAACCAATGCTTCGCAGGATATGCTTGGAATACATCATGCGTTTTCCTTTGCGCGACGGAAAAATAATATGTTTATTTTTTATCGATAATTTTTATTGAATTTAAATTATCTTCATATTAAACTCTTAAACTCTTCATACTTTTACCATGTTTATGTTATTGATTCATTCTCGTATTATACAACATTAAAAGAAAATATGTAATTGTAAGTAGAGGCAAGGGTAATTTATTTTTTCTTATAGGTACATACAAGAAACAACTTTAAAATAAAATTAGTAGCAAATTTACCGTTAGTAGTCCGGAGGATAATTGATTAGGTATATTGGGCGTGAACAAATCCTGGTACGGGACCGCCAGACCCCAAATTTACCCAACACAAACCTTACTGGGTACTCAGTGTTTTAACCATAAAACAAACGACCACTAGTTAATTACATATTTAAGGACCATCTGCTTTACAACGTATCTCCGATTTTTAGAACAAAATCAAATGAAACTATAATGTGGTATGAATTTTACGTAAGCTTGTACCTACTAGATAATGTAAAAAGTTCCTACTATTCTAAATTTTCCGAGAAATCGAATTAAGGACCACTTGATTATAAATTACTCAAGTCATTCCCAACTATGGTGTAAAATTAGTCTGGGATTTGGCTTTAAATGGAATGATTTCAAAAATCACTTTCTCATTATCAGCTTAATGGTCCAATTAGCCCGCCCGCGCCCGCGACTTCGTCCGCCCTTAGACCCATTCTTAGTGGATAAACTACCAACCAGCCAAATTTCAGCTTTGTACATGAAGCGGTTTTCGAGATATGATTATGATTATGATTATGATAAGATACTGACAGAGGAGAGGCGATTTGGAGCTTAGACCCATCACACCACTTTGGTGAGGGCAGGTGGTGATAATGTTTCACTCTGTCTGTTTTAATATTGTCAGATGTTCACGATAACGACCGGAACCACGCACAGTTTAAGTGTAAAAAAATTAGAAAACAAAAACAAAATTCATTTATTTCAAGTAGGCTCAGTTTACAAGCACTTTTGAGACGTCAGTTGACTATTTGTAAAGATTCTACCACTGGTTCGGAAGACAGGTTCTGCTAAGAAGAAACCGGCAAGAAACTAAACAATTGCTCTTTTAAAAAAAATCATACAATATTATAATTTACAATTGATTGACAGCATTACAATGTGTGAAGGTGGAATCTGATCCAACAGCCTTCAAGCATCTTTATCATTAAGGAACTCATCAATGGTGTAGTAACCTCGACTAAGTAAAAGTTTTTAACACATCGCTTAAAGCTATGCATTGCATGTGCTTCATGTTCTGTGTCCAGAACCGTCAGCTTAGCGTGCTTTCCAAGGAACGGGAGTGTAAAACCAATTTCCCAACTCCGGAATATTACTGAGAATTTCTTAGAAAAAAAGGAAAACATAATATTCCACAGCCCTGTATCTATGTAACGAAGCTAAGCACTGAACCAAAGAAGAAGTTAATAAACAATCATTTATCATATAAAAAATTCTTCTCAAGAGTCACCCTTGAAAATAAATACTTAAGTTTGGAGCGTACAAAATAATTGATTGTATTAGGCGGGTAAGCACTCGCTCGATTAGCCGCGGATAGAGACCACTTACCGGAACACCGGTCTCCGAGTTTGTACGAAATAAATACCTATTGGCCAAAGAGTTTTACTTCTAAAATAAAGGAAAAAATAACAAACCATTGTCTAGATTTAAAATAATAAACATTATAGGGTTCATAACGTTCTCTACACAGGAATGTTCGGAAATTTATTTTAATAATCGTGTCTTAAAAAAGGAGATGAAACTTGAGTGCTTTTATCTATTAAATAAAACGAGGTTTATTACGATTATAATAATGAGTGATATGATGTCTTTTGTTATTCTCTAGTACTTATTTTAATACCCCAAAGCCTGAAGTCAAAAGTGTTTAATGAGTGTCTTACCTGTGATGACGTATGGATGACACTGACGATTGGCCTTATCCACAAATTCAAAGTCTCTTCAGCGAGCTATGGAGAGGGCTATGTTAGGAGTCTTTCTAAAGGATAAAATCCGGAATGAAGAAATCCGTAGGAGAACTAAATTAATCGACGTAGCCCAAAGGATTAGCAAACTGAAGTGGCAGTGGGCGGGCCATATCTGTCGCAGAACAGATGGCCGTTGGGGCAGACGTGTTCTGGAGTGGAGACCACGTACCAGTAAGCGCAGTGTAGGACGCCCTCCAGCCAGATGGTCCGACGACAACAAGAAGGTAGTGGGAAGTGGCTGGATGAGGAAGACGGAGGATCGTGTGTGGTGACGCGCTCTGATAACTTTTGCGTCGTTTAGCTAATCAACTAAATAAATAACTATAATAATGTTAAAAAAATGAACATAATTATTATGGGTATGTATATTGTAAATACTCTATACGAGTATATGGCCATCCAATCTGTTTATCTTTTAATTGAATGAACGGAGGTCATTCAAAATTTCAATAAACGGAAATGAGATTGCGCCGTGACGTATTTATTATAATACGAATTTTCCGTATAATTCCCGGTAATAATATGGAATTCAATATTAATTTCGATACCCACTCCCTTTTACATAACATTGTTATATAACATAGAGGGCATAAAATGTTTTCTTTTTCATAAATATTTGTATTTTACCTAATTATTACCTAAACTAAATGATAATTTAAGAAAGATCTTTTGTCCTTATAATTTACTTACAATTTCACCGTACCCATACACATAAACACCATAACCTTCTGATCGAAATATGTCATTACCACTATGGGGGTAAAACGAAGGACGGACAGACGTTTTCTTTTCTAAATAACTCAACAAAGAGTGTTAATTTTGTTTATACTTGGATGGTATGGGCACGTAGAGAGGATGAATTTAAGGAGACTAACAAAAGGAATTTATAAGGCGGGTAAACGAAAATATTGGAAAGAGAAGGTCAAGGCGAACGTTCCTGGACCAAATTCAGGGCATTTTCGTTCTTAAAGTTCTTCGTAGCAAAGATCGTAGCAGTCGTGAATCTACTACGACCTTTGCTTGACGTGGTCTTTGCCTACCCCTTTGGGAACGAGCCGTGATCAATTGATATTAATTATCACGAAGCTTTGTATGTATGTCCATGTTGGACTAACCATTGAACATAGAATAAAAAATTATTATTATTTACCCTACATACATACCATACATATTTTGTAAGTCTATTTCGTAGTTTTATGTATGTACCAAAAATAAATAATAAGAATAAACATGAAAAGTGATTGAGGAGGATTTTAAGAAATTAAATATCAAGTGTCACGTGTAACATAATGGTGAATGAAAAACATCGTGAGGAAACCGGCATACCAAAGAATTTTCTTAATTCTCTGCGTATGTGAAGTCTGCCAATCCGCATTGGGCCAGCGTGGTGGACTATTGGCCTAACCCCTCTCATTCTGAGAGGAGACTCGAGCTCAGCAGTGAGCCGAATATTGGTTGATAATGATGAAATAATGATGATTGAGGAGGTCAAGACCCACAAAGGATTGTAGCGCTGAATTACTAAGAAGAAAGTGATGTGTATGTATGTTGATATAACATAATTATTATTATCTTGCTTCAACAATAAAATAAATAAAATTTCAACAATAAAAGGTGCTCGCAATTGTAATTGTAGTCAGGTAAAAAAATATTAAAATTCGTCACCTGGATTATGGCAGGTTTTACGTGACACCCTGTCAGGTTCCATTGCAAACTGTTACCATTCCATTAGACAATGTAATTAATACCCACCAGCGAACCTAATTGTGGCTGACAAATAGACAACGGACCCCGTCATTGCTCAAAAACCGCTCCTTAATAAATACACTCGCGCCACCCCCTACACAGTAACCCAATATTAGCGATTAGTACCGCAGTTGTTGAACTATATTGTGACATTATGAATAATGAAACCGACAACTTTTGTTACCGAAAGCGTGAATTGGCATTGTCTATGGACTGGTATTGTTCACGACATAATGGTATTGTTTTACCTGCAATGCTTGTAAACGCGGTGTTATTTGAAGTACACCATATATTATTCAGACGCGCTGTTGGCGGGACGTTAAAAATGTAATGGTGGACGCAGGGGCAGAATTATTGGTTTGCGGTAGCATTCAAGTTCATTGTGCGCATATAATATTGACTGCGTCGTTGAGCTAGTTGTTAACTTCTCATAATAGTCCACAAGTTCAAGGATCTATCGTGTAATTTTTAGTTACTGTCCGAAGATCCGCAGTTTTAGATTGAAGTTGCTTGGTGGGCTTTAAAGGAGATGTCCCAAAATGGACATTTATTATTTATAATTTATAAGCAGGTCGATGGTATTTTTTACAGATACAAGATACGAATTGCTGTTTAGAAAATAATTTTCAGAATTTTTGGAACCCGCATTAAATAGATAATTTTGTTTTTCGTTTCACACCCTTGTCTACAAATTAAACATAAACAATACAGTCAAAGTGTCCAAAACAGTCAATAAGACACAAATAAGTAGAATTGAATTCATATCCGGTGTAAACTGACACTGTCATGTCATAAAATGTTAATATTTTATAATATTACATAAGGTTTAAAATACCTTTTTTTAATTTTATTTTAGTTTATAATACGCTGCTCAGACTTTGCGTTTAACATATTATGTTACTTAAAGTTATATTGATATCTTATAATACTTATGAAATATCGAATCGTTTAGGAGCCTTCTTACAGCTAGGCCACATGAAACAACGTAATCCCTTTCTGGATTCCCTTTCCCGATGTTTATCAATGTGTCGCAAATGCACCGTGTGTACGCAGCCTTAGAATTTCAGTCCGACAACAAAAACGTGTGTGCCAAGTACGACCACTGTGGCAAGAGCAAGAGCGGGCGATTAAGAACAAAGATTACGTGGAGCAAAGCGGTGAACACTAACAAAACAACCGTTAAACAATGTTTGACACGTAACGAGGCGATGCAGAGTGCAGCTTGAACGCTGTTGACACAACTCGGAGGTATCTAAACAGGGGTGGGCGACGGGACATGCAATTTTAAGCGAGACTGATCTTCGCTTTCATCAATAGAGTATTACCAAACTTGACAGACAGCTCTCAAAATATTAAAAGCTTTACAACGTTTGGTTCTTGAAATCAATTGCCGTTTGAGTGGCTGATGATATACGAAGCAGATCCACAGCTATAAGAAGATATATATATATATATATATATATATATATATATATATATATATATATATTTATATTTCCACCATGTTTGCATTATTGTAATTATTTTTTGTATTTAGTTTTAGGGTAGGTTTATACTAGTCTAGCGGACGCCCGCGACTTCGTCCGCTCTAAGACCTCGTTAATCCGACCCTTTTTCCAAATCCTTTCTAATTGGATACCTACCCATTATAAACTACTTCCCTGCCAAATTTCATTTCTGTACGTCCAGCGGTTTTAAAATTTCGTGATGAATGACTTTTCGCATTTATATAATATTTTATTTATTTAGCAACTATATATACAAATAGTAATAAAACTACCTACTTGAATTGACCACCTAAGTCTAATATATTAACTAAATATTAATAAAAATATGTATTAGATTTTGATTTAAATCACCGTTCTACATTATTTACAAGCGACTTACAAATTTATAAACAAACAATGTCAAAGTCAAATTAAAAATTAAAAACAAATTCCGAAAAAAGTAAACATTTATTTTGATGCCATGCCAAGAAACAAGTGTTGTAAAGTGCCAACGACCGTTGCACATGGAGTCCCAATGGACCTTGGAATCGTAAGGGCTACAGAGGCAATCTCACTCTAGACCACAGAATAAAGAATGATACATAATGAGTGTATATATAATGAGTCATTAATAAAAAAAACAAACGTCATGCGTCTCCTTGACATCCGCATATGCACTTCTTTCATAATTTGTATTTCAAGATTTAACATTAAGTAACAACAATTACATAAATTGATATCATAACAGACTAATAAATAATACTTATTAATTATTATCTATAAAAAAATACTCCGTCTTATATTTTTTTTGTTTTTGTGAACAAAACAACCGTTAAGTGGCTGCATCCCTGCCGTGTTCCGTACGCTCTATCTGCCTATTATTCTTTAACCTGTGCTCTAGACATACAGAAATGAATAAGATTTGATTACTAAATGCTGAGATGAGAAACCGACTGGATTTTAATGGTGTCTGAGCACTGCAGGGCCGGCGAAGCGTGAATCGTAGCGAGCTACAAGTAGCTTTATTATCGTTAAGCATAGTGCTTGAATAAGACCAGTCTTGCTTACTAATAAACTCGTTAACGCTAATATATATTATGACAGTGTTATTTAAAACGTTCATGTTTTTTTTTTAATTAACCTTTTTATAATTGTAACAATTTATGATTGCTATTCCATAACTATATTGCTATAACTCTTTATTTTTTAAAACCGAGCATAATATATACAGTTATATATTTTTTAGTTGTATTATAATATCTAATCCTTTTAACACAGATGAAAATCGCTTAAAACATAAATGAAAATAAAAAACCAAAAACTAGTAATTGTGAAATGTTAGAGGTATGCATATATTTAAATATCTTATTTAGAAGCACTAAGCTTTTG